>NW_007738298.1:9764-10928 GCF_000696425.1 Galeopterus variegatus | reverse complement strand
AGAGATTAAAATATGTCAGATAAAAGGTTCTATGTATACAATATCAATATCTACATAAAACTAATAATGCTACTAGATGTCAGATTCTTCAAGTCAAAATAACTGAGTGTGCATTTCTTTAAATTAAATGTCATTGTATTAGAGTTCTCCAGAAAGACAGAACAAATAGGATATGCATATAAATGCATGAGAGGGGACTTAGGGGAATTGGCTCACGAGATTGTGAAGGCTGAAGATTCGTACAGTAGGCCACCTGCAAACTGGATGCCAGTATCATGGCTCAGTCCATGTCTGGAAGAACAGAAACAGGGAAACCGATACTGTGATTCTTAGTCTGGGGGCAAAAGCCTGAGAGTTGTCGGTGCTGCTGGTGTAAGTCCTGGAACCCAATGGCTGAAGAGTCTTGAGTTTGGATGTCCACAGGAAGGACAGAAGAGTGCATCTTAGCTGCAGTGAACAGAACAAGAGATTCACCTTTTCCTCCATTTTTGTTCTCTCTGGGCCTCCAGTGAATTGGATGGTGCTCACCCATGTTGAGGGTGGATTTTTCCACCCTGTCCACTCAGGTTTACATGCTAATCTCTTCTGGAAACACTCTCATAGACACACCCCAAAATAATGCTTTACCAGGTTTCTATGTGCTCCTTAATGTAGTCATGTTGACACCTGAAATTAAGCTTCACATTCATTAATTTCCTAAATTATTCATTTAAATGACACACACAGTTTGGAATTTCAAAAGTTTAAAATTGATATTTCCTAAAATTTTTCTGTAGAAAAAATTACATTATTCTTAGTATATAATCCTTTCCCCTTGAGCACAGTAATTAACTCAATCTACTCTCCCTTAGTATGGGTGCACATGTGTATTCTACACATAAATTTCTCCCTAAGGAACTGAGTTGTTTTGTATACTCTAATCTTGCAAATTCTTCAGTCAAAATATATTTATTTATTCTTTTTATCTTCCACATATGACTTAAAAGGAATTTTTAAGAGTTCAAATGAGAAAAGTTAGTATAATTTAAGGGAGTAGGCGAACATCAGCACTTAGACTTATTGATCCTTTCAACTCTTAAATAGTCTTTCTAACATTTTTTCTTCTCTATTTAGTTTAACTTTTTCACTTAATAATCTTTGGTATTATCAAAGAGGGTTTTTTTT
>NW_007738298.1:5639-9362 GCF_000696425.1 Galeopterus variegatus | reverse complement strand
CTCTATTTAGTTTAACTTTTTCACTTAATAATCTTTGGTATTATCAAAGAGGGTTTTTTTTTTGAAAAACTTAAGTGGATTTACTAAAAGCAGAAATAACCAACTGATAGCTACGTTATTATCACTGTTTATTTTTTTTTCATAATTATTACTATAGATGAAAAAGAATAAAGTATACTTTTAAAACTGTTATTTAACCAATAAAATTCAATGGTTCTTTGACACACTAAAATATTTCGCTAATATTACTTGTTATTACAGTCCTTCTTTATGGAAATAATAGCATGCTATATTAAAAAATAGCAAACAATAAAAGAAAGTAAATGAAAAACATAGCAATCTTAATAATAATAGTAGCACACAAAAAGAGATAACTTCCTTGTGAGATGGTTCTTTCAGTTTAGTTGGTTATTCTTGAAGCATCTTATGTATAAACATTGGAGAAGACACTACTGTAATAAAAATGGATTTCCCAGGATGGGCAAGCAATACAGACAATTGCAATCTTCTTGTTGAACAAAGACAGATCTACTCTATGAATCATGCTTATAAGAAAACACAAACACACACACACACAGAGGAATTCACAGTTAATCTCATGCTCTTCTCCACAGACTTTTACTTCCAGCTTATGAGAAATACTGTGAGTAGGGTAGAAATCAGTGAAAACCTCCGTCTGTGGTGCAGATGTGGAAGGAAGAAGCATTTCACTACAGGAAAAGTACAGATCCTTGTCCAGACCCTCTTCCCCTATAAAACAAAACAAAGTAAAAAGCAAACAAAGTAAGCCATTGACAGTCTGTGGTAGGACAGGTATGATGAAATAAATAAAATAATCACTAACCCAAGGCAGAGTTAAACATCTTGCACCAGTATTATCGGACATAACCCACCTTTTGGGAAGGGGCAAGAACCACTCTGCAATATCAGATTCAAGCAGAGTTGGCTTCCACCGAGATGAAGACCAGATACATAAAAAACTGAGAAAGACCCATTTCTGACATCCAGGAATATAAGACCTAACTAAGACTGAGGATTAAATAGGACAGCAGAGAGTGATCCTGTTTTTCTTCTACCAAGATAACAGGCATAAGGTGAAAAGCGACTGCAGACTATCAAGAGAGAAAGAAAGGAAGGAAAAAACAAAGAAATAAAGAGAGAGAGAAAGAAAAAGAAACCAGAGAAAAAAGAAATGAGCACAGAAAAAGACTGCTACTAAGGTGCAGGAGCACAGTGAAGTTTGAAAGCTGAGGGTGGAAGTGACATTGAAAAAACTTCCCAGGCAATTCAGTCCCCACTCTATGTTTAAGATAACACTAAAGGAGTTTAAAGACAATGACATAGTAACCTTAGTAACCTTAAAGCTAACCTATCCAAACTCAGCTGAAGTCCTCCCTAGATTGGCACAATCTCTCACACAATGGCATTGTAGGAAAAAAAAAAAAAAAAAAAAGCATGTCTATTTCCAATCAAATACCGTTTTCTTCAATTTGTAGTGTTTGACATATGAAAGTTGGCATTCAATCTAAAATTATGAAACACACAAAAAAGCATGAGACAAGAGGCTAATGTCAAGAGGCAAAAGAACTAACATGTAGAGCTAGGGCTGGATCTGGCACTCACACACCCCTCAAGCCAGTTTTCCAGACTGGGTCACAAACCCTTCACACCCAAGTCTATAAGCTAGGTAACCAGAAGAAAGGCTTTTGGAGCCTTGGTGAAGAAAGATTAGTCTTTATTCAGCATACACACACACACACACACACACACACACACACACACACACACACACGTCTGAGAGCTAGGCAGTCCAAAGAGAAACTCAGAAACTCCACTGCTATCAGCGAAGTCCAAAGAAAGACTAAGCAGCTGCCAGCAAAGTAAACATGCTCTATTTTTAGATGTGAGCTCTCTGCTGACCAGCAATTCATGGCTGCTGCTCCACACACTCTCCAGAACACACCATAGCCACAAACTAAAAAGGTACATTGACATGCATGTGTACTAACTCCACCCACACATGGAATGTGCTTTACAAAGAATGTGCTGCACCACACCCAACAAGACCTGAGCTGAGGGGGCCTGACTAAACTATTCTATTTTCCCAACATCACATAATCAGGCTAATGAATTACACAGATCTGGGAAACATTAAATATAGAATTTAAGTAATTATGATTTATGTGTTACAATATCTAGTGGAAAATTATCAATATGCATAAACAGAAAATTTCAGCAGAGACGTGAGACATATATATATATAATGCAGTGCAATTAACAAATAAAAACAACTAACAGGAATAAAGAAAACTTTTAAAAGGGTTGAATTAGTTTCTAGGGCTTCCATAACAAGTACCACAAATTGGGGAGTTTAAAACAACAATAATTTATTGTTCTAGAATTCTGTATGCTAAAAGTTTGAAATTAAGGTGACATCAGGGCCATGCTCTCTCTGAAGGTGAGATAGGAAGTGCTGTTTCCCTGTGTTCAAGTTTTAGGACACTCCTCCAAGAGTCGAGCCATTGCCTAAGGTCTCAGGTCCCTCCTCCAAGGCCCTACCCTAGAGAAGACTTACTGTTGCTAATTGTACCTATTTTTGGTAACAACACTGAGAAATCAGACAAGAAGGAACAGATCTATATCACTCCAATGGCTGAACATGCTCAGTAAAAAGGAATTATATAACCCTAGTAGATGAGCATGCTCAGTAGAGGGAGGTTTAATCCTTTAAATTACCTTCCACTAGGAGCCCTGGAGGGCACTAAATATTTCTAAGTGTTTTTCAGTGAATATGTTGGAAATTTAACCAATAAGTACACTCTAAAAGAAACCAACAGAACATTTGTAAAACTCTTACATAACTGGGAACCACCCCCTTAGTTAAATATTCATTAGATAACATGAATATGTATCAGATAGCAAAACTGTGAAAGTGGAATCCTTGTAGAAGGTGAGGCTTCTGCTCAGGCTCTCTAGAGCCAACCCACACTTGTCCTGAGGTGTGCCTTTCTTTTTGTATCAAATTTGCCTTTAGCGGCTGCTGTTCACTCTGGAGCCAGCCTGCTCATTGTCTGTAAATGTATGTTTCTTTTTTATTAAAACTTGCTGTTGTAGGTTGCTTGCTTTCCTGGGGTCAACTCGCAATTTGCTGGGTGAGGTGGTATACTTTACGTTTATGTTAAACTTATTTCTAATGGTCCTGCTCACTGTCTTGTGCCAGCCTACACTTCGAACTACAACTTTAAGTGTGCATTCCTTGCTTTTGTATTAAATCTGGTGCAGACCTTGTTCAGTCTCTGGAGCTAGGACACACTTTCACTGTGAAGCCTGTGCTTCCTATCTGTTATGTTAAACCTGTTTTCAATTTGTACTGTGCCTCTGCTCTTGAATTCTTTCCTTTAGCGATTCAGGAACCTGCAATAGGATGGGTTGGGTTGAGGCCAGCTCTTGGGCCTCCCCAGACGCTCTCCTCCAATATCAAAGGTACTAAGGAGAATCTGTTCCATGCATTCTAACTTATGGTAGACTCAGGTGTTCCTCAGCTTATATGTGCATCATTCTAATTATCCCTTTTCATGTGATTTTCTCTGTTTTGTTATAGTGTCTTGTCACTGTGCCTGTCTGTCTGTCTGTCAAAATTTCCCCTTATTTTAAGAGTGTCATTCATATTGGATTAAGGTTTACCCTAATAATTTCTTGCTAAATTTATTTTTTCTGTAAAAA
>NW_007738298.1:3665-4713 GCF_000696425.1 Galeopterus variegatus | reverse complement strand
ACATTTTTAATATGGTAACAGAAGTGAGAAATGTCACATCCCCTGTGGGGCTGCCGCTGCGCGATCCATCAGGTAGGCTTCACCACCACCTGTGGCTCCATCCCCAGCTTGGCCCAGTGCATGCAGAGCAGGGAGACATCCAGCAAGGGAGGTGGAATCTCTGCAGAGACCACACACCCTGCGGTACTGCCCCGTCACCCAGCAGCCCATCTGAGTGCGTGCTGACTAGAGAGGTGGCTCCCTGGAGAGGCCCAAGATGTGAGGCAACCACACGCACAAGGCAATAGTGGCCAACTGAGCAGACACTGAGGCAGCCACACCAAATGGGAAACCCCAGCAACATCCTAGTCAGACAATAGTGTCAAACCTGTGGACTGTGAAACTCCCTGCCACAATGACTAACCATCAAAGAAAACATACCTGAAATATGAAAAATCAAGAAAGTACATCACCAAAGGGTAAAAACTCTCAAGCTCTAGATCCTATAGAACAGAAGCCCCTGAAATGTCTGACAAGGAATTTCGAGTGATAATTCTAAGTAAACTGAATGAGATACAAGAAAACTCAGCTAGACAACATGATGAGACAAGGAAAAATATACAGGACCTGTAAGAAGCAATGCACAAGGAAATCAATGCCCTGAAAAAGAATGTAGCAGAGCTTGCCGAGCTGAAAAATTCATTCAGCAAAATAAAACACACAAAAGAGAGTTTAACCAGCAGGCTTGCAGAAGTAGGAGAGAGAACTTCTGACCTTGAAGATGGCCTGTTTGAAATAACACAGGCAAACAAACAAACAAACAAAAAGAATCAAAAGCACTGAAGAAAATCTGAGAGAGATATCAGACAACCTTAAGCACTCAAATATCCAAGTCATGGGTACTCCAGAAGGGGAGGAAAAAGGAGATTGCATTGAAAACATATTCAACAAAATAGTGGCAGAAAACTTCCCAGGTATAGGGAAAGTCTCAGATCTTCAGATCCAGAGAGCTCAACGATCCCCAAACATATTCAACCCAAAAAGGTCTTCTCCAAGACATGTTATAGTC
>NW_007738298.1:1412-3064 GCF_000696425.1 Galeopterus variegatus | reverse complement strand
AAACAAACAAACAAAAAGGCTATGTACAGCCCAAGGAACCAACAAATACAAAAAACAAACAGTACATCAAAAAGAAAGGAACAAAGACACCTAAGACATCCAGACAATAAACAAAAAAATGCTTAAAAATGCTTAAAAATCAATAAATCAACAGTTTTCCATAACAACTCTTAATGTAAAAGGCTTAAATTCCCCCATCAAAAGACACAGACTGGCTGACTGGATTATAAATGAGGATCCAACTATATGCTGCCTTCAATAGACCCACCTAACCCATAAAGGTTAAAAATACTTAAATCTTTCACACAATCAAAAAGAAAACCACCAAAAGTTGAAAGGCAAAGGATAAACTGGCATAAATATCTGCAGCTTGAGACAACCAGGTATTATGCAGCTCTTAATAGGATGCACCATGAATTATATACCAGCACTAATAGAATATTCTTGACAGAAAGAGAAAAAAGTTGAAGCTAAATCTATTTAAGCAGTTAGAGGAAAGTTGATAAGAAATCCAGGAGACAAGAGAAACAAGTAACCACCAAGAGGCAGTAAACAAACAGAAAAATCAAGAATATGGACATTCTACAGAACAAATAACCTGGTTTCTTCCAAAATTTACAAGCAGAAAAACAAAGGGAGGGGAGAGTCCTTGTTTGTATCTCGTATAACTTCGTATAATGTATGCTATACGAAGTTATTACGATTGATCCATCAAGAAGACATAACAATTATAAATATATATGCACCCAATGTTGGAGCAGCCAGATTTATAAAATAAACTCTATTAGAGCTAAAGAAGGAAATAAACACTAATACCATGATAGGAGGGGACCTGAACACCCCACTGTCAATATTGGACAGATCATCTAGGCAAAGAATCAGCAGAGAAACACAAGATCTAAACAACACTCTAGACCAATTGGACTTGGCAGATATCTACAGAACATTCCATCCAACAACCTTAGAATATTCATTCTTCTCACCAGCCCATGAATCATTCTCCAGGATAAACCACATATTAGGTCACAAATCAAGTCTCAATGAGTTCAAAAATTGGAATTATACCATGTATTTTCTCAGACCACAATTGATTAAAATTAGAAATCAATAACATAGAAAATTCTGGAAACAATACAAACACATGGAAATTAAACAGCATTCTACTTAATGACATATGGGTCCAAGAAGAAATCAAGCAGGAAATCAAAAAACTTTAATGAAACTAATAAAAATAATGATACATCATACCAAAACCTGTGGGATACTGCAAAAGCAGTACTAAGGGGGAAATTTATCACATTAAATGCTTACTTCAGAAGAATGGAAAGATGGCAAGTGAACAAACTAACACTTCACCTTAAAGAATTAGAAAAAGAAGAACACTCCAAACCTAAAGTTAGCAGGCAGAAAAAAGTCATTAAGATCAGAGCAGAACTTAATGAAATTAAAACCCAAAAAACAATACAAAAGATCAATGAATCAAAAAGTTGGTTTTTTGAAAAGATATATAAAATTGGAAAACCATTAGGATGGCTAACTAAAAAAAGAAGAGAAAAGATCCAAATAACACAAATCAGAAATGAAAAAGGTGGTATTACAAGTGATACATCTGAAATACAAGGAATCATTTGAGACTACTATAAACAGCTATA
>NW_007738298.1:0-741 GCF_000696425.1 Galeopterus variegatus | reverse complement strand
ATTAGAAAAAGAAGAACACTCCAAACCTAAAGTTAGCAGGCAGAAATAAATCACTAAGATCAGAGCAGACCTTAATGAAATTGAAACCCCAAAAATGACACAAAAGATCAATGAATCAAAAAGTTGTTTTTTTATTTTTGAAAAGATAAATAAAATTGACAAACCATTAGCATGGCTAACTAAAAAAAGAAGAGAAAAGATCCAAATAACACAAATCAGAAATGAAAAAGGTGGTATTACAAGTGATACATCTGAAATACAAGGAATCATTTGAGACTACTATAAACAGCTATATGCCAACAAATTTGAAAATCTGGAGGAAATGGATAAATTTTTGGACACACACAAGCTACCGAAACTGAGCCAAGAAAATGTAGAAAATCTGAACAGACCAAAAACAATAAAGGAGATTGAAGCTGTTATCAGAAGGGTCCCAACAAAGAAAAGCCCAGGACCACATGTATTCATAGCAGAATTTTACCACACATTCAAAGAGGAATTGACACCAATTCTTTGCAAACTATTCCAAAAGATGGAAACATACGCAAATCTCCCAACTCATTCTATGAAGCAAACATTATCCTGAATCCAAATCCAGGTAAAGATATAACCAGAAAAGAACACTACAGGCCCATATCCTTGAGGAATATATATGCAAAAATCCTCACTAAAATACTAGCAAACAGAATACAGCAACACATATGCAAAATTATTCACCACAATCAAGTGGGATTCATCCCA
>NW_007738297.1:44902-45344 GCF_000696425.1 Galeopterus variegatus | reverse complement strand
GTCATCCCTATATAGGATCCGACCCAGCGGCGGGAGCGCTGCTGCGCTCCCAGCGCCACACTCTCCCGAGTGCCTCACAGGCTCGGCCCTCCCCACGTTTTTAGTAGCAGCCGATAGCCTCTTACAACCATATCCATTGCTGGGTTTCTCCTTTAGTCTTAAATTAAAATATAAACAAAAACTAAAAAGTCAAAATTCATCTTTTATATTATAGATAAATTTGATTCTTAAAAAAGAAGCCCAGATAAAAAGCTAAATATAGATGTATGTGTTTTATTATTTTAGTATTGGTTTAAAATTTAAGCAAAGGATCAGGAAAACCAAAGCTATAACTATGAAATGACTAAAAATAATTAAAATTCATTTATTTTTTCACTTCTCTACAGTTTTCTTAGAAAAACTGACTGGTGGGCCGGGCCGTGGCGCACCCTGGAGAGTGCAG
>NW_007738297.1:42354-42577 GCF_000696425.1 Galeopterus variegatus | reverse complement strand
CCGCCCCCGCGCGCGCGTGCGCACACCCCAAACTAAGCTCCAGGAAGAGGCTCCTTCCCCGGGGGTGGGAGCGTCGCCCAGCACTGCCCAGGGTCGCCGGGGCTCGTGGGCCTCTGAGTGGGAGGAGAAGCGTGGGCCATCGGTCTCGACCCCGTCCAGGACCCCGCCTGCGCCCACCTCCCCAGGAGGCCGCGTCCCCTCGTGCAGGTCCCGGTTCTGCGCT
>NW_007738297.1:39282-39539 GCF_000696425.1 Galeopterus variegatus | reverse complement strand
CCACGATCGCATTTTGACTTGTCTTGGTCATGCTTGTAAGACTGGAATCAATCTGCTTAATGAACCAGCACCAAAATCCAGACAACCAATGTTAATTCTCAAATCATCATCATACCAGATACAGTAGCACACCCACCACCATAGACTGAGTACAAACTGGAAGACCACTTTCCTAGTGCAGAGGCTGTCACTATAATTATTCAAACAGAAACATGAAAAAGACAATAATTTTTTAAAAACAGCAGAATTTCAGAGAC
>NW_007738297.1:36398-37112 GCF_000696425.1 Galeopterus variegatus | reverse complement strand
ATAAAAAGATGATAAAGGAATGGAGGGTAATATGGACAACTTTTGGTGTGAGTACAAATTACTACAAAATCTTAGAAAACTCTTTGGAAGTATCTACTAAGACATACCCTGTAATCTGCCAACTTCACTCTACAAATATACCCAGTAGAAATCCTTACATATGTACACCAAAAGGCTGGTATGAGAATGTTTATAGCCAAATACTGTTCCAGCTTTTAAGGAACTACGATCATACCAAACACAAAAACAAATGATGTTATATTCATTCAATGTGCAATATACACAAACAAGGAAAAAACCANAAAATTTTTTTAAAAGATATAAAATATTTGAAACTCTATGATCTGACTTGATCTGATTGATATTTATCAGACAGTATAACTTGACCAACTAAATAATCTCCATTCTTTCAAAGGTTACATGGAACATTCACTATAATGGGCCATCTAATAGGCAATGAGTATTCTCTCAGTGAACTAGAATGGCTTGAAATAATTCAGGATATAACTTATGACCACAATGAAATTAGGTATGAAAAAGAAAAAGTAATTAGAGTACACTAAAATATATGAAATTTAAATAACAGACTACTAAATGTGTGGGGGCAAGGAAGATATCACAATGAAATTTTAAAATATTTTGTACTTAATGAAAATAATGTACATACCAAAATAAAATATACACAATACAATACAATTTACAATAAAATTTAGT
>NW_007738297.1:34109-35057 GCF_000696425.1 Galeopterus variegatus | reverse complement strand
ATTGAGCTGTGCCTCTAAGATTGTTTATACATACATATATTGAAATATATATTATATATACATGTGTGCGTATATATATATGCATATGCATATTAACAATTAAAAGTTAAGAATAAGTATATATGAACCTTTCTGTTCATTTCTTCCACCCTGCCTTTTGGAAATGACCCTGCCTTTTTTTATTTTTTAAACTTCAAATAGGCGTCAAATCCAACAGAGTCCTTCCCCTGCAGGAGACTTAGGGCCAGGCCCCCGCAGGCAGTAGCACTCCACTCCGTGCTCTCTGTGCACCTCCATGCTCAGCCACCTGCCTCCTGCATGGGCACGGCAGCCAGGGGTCACCTCGTGCTCCCAACTGTCCACCAGCAAGCCAACTGCCATTACTCGGGCTGGGATCCAGGACGAGGACCCATGTTGCACATCCTGTTTCTACTCTGTGAGCTCAGCAGGCTCTGGACAGACTATGGTAAATGGAAAGCCCCTCCTCTGACCTTTCAGAACATCAGTTTGCATGTCCCTTTGCCACCAAATTACACTGCACATCCCTGGGAAGGTGCATTCCCATGGGGTTCCCAAGTCCACAATCCTGAGCTCACACTCCCATTGCTGCCTTCCACAGTCAAAGGAAAGATGGGAGGTCCCATGGTTCATGTGGATGCTTCAAGATTAGAGGTGCAGATCCCGTTTGCATTTTTGATGATGGTGAAGGTTGAGACACAACCTCTGGACTCTAGTTGGAGGCACCAAAGGACATGAGTTTATCTGTACTGAGGGCTTGGGACTATTGCCCGAAGGTTACCAGATCCTTCCACAGGATAATATTGCTAATGCAGTATACCTATTTCTCCTTTAAAACAGTTGTAATTCTAGAAAGAAATGGGAATGAAGGTATTTGAAAAATAGTAATAATGAGAGGTGGCATACAGAATATAGACTATGGATTTAAAA
>NW_007738297.1:22928-32067 GCF_000696425.1 Galeopterus variegatus | reverse complement strand
CAAGGCTATCCTTCTGAAATGAAGGGCAAATAGTATATTTCTTAGACAAACAAAAACTGGGAGTTCACCACCACATGACCACCCTTACAAGAAATTCTCAAGGGAGTACAGGGTTTGGTACCTGAAAAACAATTACCATTGCCATAAAAAACCAAGAAAAATCAAAACCCAGTATTATAATAAAAATGGCATCAATGAAGAGAAAACAAAACAAAACAAAAAGGCTATCTACAACCCAAGGAAAAAACAAATACAGAAGACAAACAGTAAATCAGAAAGAAAGGAACAAAAGACACTTAAGACATCCAAACAAAAATCAATAAAATGCTAGGATTAAATCAGCACTTCTCAATAACAACTTTAAATGTAAAAGGCTTAAATTCCCCAATCAAAAGACACAGACTGGCTGACTGGATTAAAAAGGAGGGCCCAACTGTATGCTGCCTTCAAGAGACCCACCTCACCTATAAAGACTCACATAGACTAAGAGTGAAAGGATAGAAAAAGATCTTCCATGCAAACAGAAATGAGAAACTAGCTGGAGTAGCTATTCTTATATCTGATAAAATAGACCTTAAAGTAAAAACTATAAAAAGAGATAATGAGGGCCAGTACATAATTATAAAAAGATTGATCCATCAAGAAGACATAACAATAATAAAAACATATGCACCAAATGTTGGAACAGCCACATTTATAAAACAAACTCTATTAGACCTAAAGAAGGAAATAAACACTAATACCATAATAGCANGGGGCGGTGGGGGCGGCAACGGGGGCAGCTCGCGGCCCGGACCCTGGGCTCTCCCCGGAGCAGGGGAGCGGAGCCTGGGGCGCGGGCGGAGGCCGCGGTCCCAGGGGCGCCGCCCACACTCGGTGCACTTGCGGAAGCGCAGGACTTTGTTTTCCACAATGTCTGCAATGAAAACACGTTCGGGGGTAACGTAACGGTTATCAAGCACATTTTCTCTTCTAGGACACTTGCTGCTGAGGTGCTTGGCTGTGCTGTTATTCCACGGCACTGCTTTCTGATACAACGGGTGATACTGTAGGGAAGGAAAACAGAAAAAAATATATAAATTCGCCACGTTTTGAGTAGCAGCCAATAGCCTGTCATAACCATATCCATTGCTGGATATAAACAAAAACTAAATATAAACAAAAAATAAAAAGTCAAAATTCACCTTTTATATTATAGATAAATTCGATTCTTAAAAAAGAAGCCCAAATAAAAAGCTAAATATAGATGTATGTGTTTTATTGTTTTCGTAGTGGTTTAAAATTTAAGCAAAGCATCAGGAAAACAGAAGCTATAACTATGAAATGACTAAAAATAATTAAAATTCATTTATTTTTTTCACTTTTGTACAGTTTTCTTAGAAAAACTAACTGGCATTGGGGGAGTAAATCAAAGGTTGACATAACTTTTTCCTATCAATATGGAGTTCACACATATAAAGGCATTAAAACTAACTCTGAAAGATCTTTCATTTGTGGTTTAATATACAGGTTGATATTTTTGTGCAGCCATCAGCACAATCCATCCCCAGCACTCTTTTCTTCTTGCGAAACTGAAACTCTGTAGACATTAACCACTAAATCTCCGTCTCCCCGTGCTTCTCTCATCCCCTGGCAACCACCATACTTCATGTCTATGAATTTGATGTAGGTAACTCATGTAAGTGAACTGATGCAGTATTTGTCTTTTTGTTACTGCCTTATTTCACTTAGCATGATGTCCTCAAGGTTCATTCATGTTGAGGCATTTCTCAGAATTTCCTTCCTTTTTAAGACTAAATAACATTCCATTATATTTATATTTCACATTTTGCTTATAACTCATCCGACCGACACTTGGTCTGCTAGCATGTGTGAGCTATGATGAATAATGCTTCTAAGAACATGGGTCTATGAATACTTATTTGAGACTCTGCCTTCAATTCTTTTGGGTGTATACCCAGAATATTAACGGGGTAAAAAAGCAGCCACTGTTAAAAAACAAAATTACAACAAATCTAGTTTTATAGGTCTTGGTTGGCCTTAACTGCATTTCTGTGATCAGGCAGCAGTCTACACCAACAGTGATTCAGAATCCTTCACCACACCATATGTGCACTATTTATAGTAAGGGAAAGGGAAGTGACACACAGAAATTGCATTATTGACTGCAGTCAGCATTTGCCTTATATGGTCATGTTTTGGTAGCTTTCAACCTCTGATTGGCTGGAGGTTCAGTTGCTACGATTGGCTGAAACTTGATTACTTGTTACAAGAGTATACTACCAGGTTAAGTTACAGTCTGTTTACACATCAAGTGGGGTGACATTTCAACACATGTGAAGAAAAAACCTTTAAGCCAAACTTACACTATGTCTAGATGCAACTGTAGGCCAAACTTGTTTCAATTTAACACCACGGAGTAGGAGAAAATATTTGTAAATCATATATCAGATAATGAATTAATATTGAGAATGTATAGATAATTCTTAAAACTCCACAGGAAAAGACAAACAATCTGATTTTTAAAATGGGCAAAGAACTTGAATGGAGATTTTTTTAAAGAAAGTATACAGACTGCCCATAAGCACAAAGTAAGATGCTCATTCAGCATCCCTAATCATTGGGGAAATACAACTTAAAACCACAAGGAGATACCACCTTACATCCATTAAATGACTGCAATTCAAAAAAAAAAAAAAAAAAAAAGGGAAAGGAAAGAAAACAGAAATTATAACAAGCATTGGTGAGGATGTGGAGAAATCAAAAAACTTGTGCATTGTTGGAGGGTGTGTAAAATGGTGCAGACTTTGAGGAATATGGCATAATGGTTTCTCAAATTTTTAAAAATAGAATTACCTAATTTCAGTTTTCCTACATATATTTGGTCATAATATATTGTTCTTTTTATTTAATGTTGGGTTAAATGTATTGAAATTTTGTTAATATTTCCAAAGATACACATTGGTGAGGAGTTTTCTTGTCCTGTTATGTGTGTCTGATTTTGTATCAGTCTAATAAAGGATTCAGAAGGAGTTTAGAAATGTTTGCCTCTCTGTAAGTATGTCAGAGATTTTGTGTAGCATTTGTATGATTTATTCCTCTAATGTTTGGTAAAATTTATCAGTGAAGATGTTTATGCATTTAGATAACTCTACGCTTTAGAAAACCTTATAGATTTTGAACTACAAATTCAATTTTTTTAATAGAAAGCTATTCAGGCTATTTGTTCCTTTTGTATAAGGTTTGCTACTTTTTGTCTTCAGGAATTTGTCCATTTTATTTACTTAAGTTGTCAGATAAATTAGTATTAACACATTCAGAATATTTCCTCATCCTGCCAGTATCCAGACCCCGCTGATTTCCACTCAGAAACAAAAGACCCAAATGTTGGGGTGAGGCAGGAAGTTTATCATCAGACACCTGAGGAGACAGACTAGGACTGCATCCCTGCTTTAGGTTTTCAGAGTGCTTTAGAGTAGCTGAGGGAATGGAACGTGGGAAATGAAAAGCAGGAGGGAGGCGAATGTGCAAGGGGGCAGGTGCAGTCTCACCAAGACTCATCTGCTTTCTACTCCTGTTCTTGTTGTTATTTCATGGTCCTGCTGGAGGGCTGGAATCAGCATAGCTTAATCGATGTCCTCCTTGATCTCCCAGTGTCTGGATAGTATTGTGCAAGTTTGCAGCTCCAGGCTGGCTGGAAAGCAACTTTACATTTATGTAAATAATTTCATCTTGACCCATAACCAAGGTTCAAAATATCAAATGACCATGGGAAAAGAGGGAACTCAAAGAAATTAAGGCCAAAATGGGAAAAAAAAAAAAAAAAAAACTAAAACAAAAACATGTCCTTTTACAATTTTAGAGCCCATGGGGTTTTAGGTCATGTTGGCTGGCCTGGAGACCAAGGTCACCATGCCACTAGAGCCATGTTGTCTAGCCTGGATCTGGAAGTCACAAGGAAGGCCTGGTTGCTGGGAATGTGGGGGCAGGCCTTGCACTGGGGTGGGCCTAAAGCCTGATACTGGGGAGGGCATGGAGGCCGGGTTCTTGGAAACAGCCTGATGACTAGGGCTATAGGGGTCAGCCTGGTCCTGGGGCAGGCCCAAAGACTGGGACCATGGGAGCCAAACTGGTGACTGGGCTCCCTGCAGCAGGCCTGGCCATAGACTGGACCTGAAGCCCCAGTTACCATTGTGAAGTCTGGGGTTGTTTGGGCCTGCTTGGCCCTGGGTTTACTTGGGTGGGCTTGGTTTTGGGACTCAAGGCACAGTCTGGTGCTCACTTCCCCCTCCTTCCTCCACATGCAGGGCACCTCTCTCAGAACTGTGCTGCCTGGGGTTAAGGGAGGGATGATACAGATAATGTGAAGCTGTCCTTCCTGCCCTCTCCAATGCACCTTTTCTTATTTCTGTACTACACTTAAGTGCTATAATTTCTTGCCTGCTTTCTTGAGCTCTTATAAAGGTATTTTCATATTTGAATAGTAGTTCAAAATTGGTGTTTTTATGATGGGACAAGTGCTGAAAGTCCTACTTCTCCATCTTGCCAACATTATACTCCCTCAATTGCATTTTGACTTGTCTTGGTCACGCTTGTAAGACTGGAATCAATCTGCTTAATGAGCCAGCACCAAAATCCAGACAACCAATGTTATTTCTCAAATCATCGTCATACCAGATATAGTAGCACACCCACCACCATAGACTGAGCACAAACTGGAAGAGTACTTTCCTAGTGCAGAGGCTGTCACTATAATTATTCAAACAGAAACATGAAAAAGACAATATTTTTTTTAAAAAACAGAGCAGAATTTCAGAGACTGTGGAAAAATATGAAATGATCTAACCTACATACAATCGGAGTCACAGGATAAGAGAGGATAGAAAATTAGGTATGGAACATATTTGACGAGAAAATATTTGAGGGTTTTCTAAAATGGATGAAGGATATAAACTCACAGACCCAGAAACCTCAATTCCTGGGAATGAACAGAATAAAGTAAATACACATCTGAGCACATCATAGTCAAACTGCTGATATCCAGAGATAAAAAATCAAATTAATAATAAGTTGAACTGTTAAAAGAAGAGAAAAGAACTATGGTTTTCAGGAGCAGGAAAGGGGAGGGGGTAGTAAGAATAGTGAAAGGCACATTAATGGACATAAAAGTACAGCAGGATAGGAAAAATAAGCCCTATTGGTGTAGAGTTGACCCAGAAATCTATAACTAAGGATGACTTACTGCAAGTAAACAAATGAATAGCTGAGAGGAGATCACATGTGTGCATCACAAAGAAAGCATTAAGTTTTGTAGTGATGAATAGGCTAATTACCCTGAATAGATCAACACACATGGTATCCGTGTCTTGAAATGTAACTCTGTACCCCATGAATACGTACAATCAATACATTTCAATAAAAATTTTTTGAAAGATATAAAATATTAGAAAGTCTATTATCTGACTTGATCTGATTGATATTTATCAGACAGTATAACTTGCCCAACTAAATAATCTCCATTCTTTCAAAGGTTACATGGAACATTCATTATAATGGGCCATCAAATGGGCAATGAGTATTCTCTCAGTGAACTAGAATGGCTTGAAATAATTCAGGATATAACTTATGACTACAATGAAATTAGGTATGAAAAAGGAAAAAAGGAAATAGAGTACACTAAAATATATGAAATTTAAATAACAGACTACTAAATGCGTGGGGTCAAAGAAGATATCACAATGAAATTCAAAAATATTTTGTACTTAATGATAATAATGTACATACCAAATAAAATATACACAATACAATTTACAATAAAATTTAGTGATAAAGTTAAAGCAGTGCATAAATAGAAAATCATAGTTTTAAATGCATATATTAATATTAATAAAGACAAGTTTTAAATGAGTAATATAAACTTCCATTTTCAGAAGCTAGAAGAACAAATTTTATACACAAAGTAGAAAAGGTGTAAAGAAAATGAATACATTAACACAAAACAGTGAAATAGAAAACAAATATATAATGGAAAAAATCAAGAAAACCAAAACTGAGTTCTGTTACAAGATAATAAAAATAATAAACTCCTAAAACTCCTGACCATGAATGAAGAGAAAAAAACAAACATTATAAATTTTGAGAAGGTCATCTCTACAAGTGCTGCATACTATAAAAAGATGATAAAGGAATGGAGGGTAATATGGACAACTTTTGGTGTGAGTACAAATTAGTACAAAATCTTAGAAAAGTATTTGGAAGTATCTACTAAGACATACCCTGTAATCTGCCAAGTTCACTCTACAAACATACCCAATAGAAATCCTTATATATGTACACTGAAAGGCCGGTATGAGAATGTTTATAGCCAAATACTGTTCCAGTTATTAAGGAACTACGATTGTACCAAACACAAAAACAAATGATGTTATATTCATTCAATGTGTAATATAAACGAAGAAGGAAAAAACCAAAACTATCTCTATAGATGGACTTTACAATCATTATATTAAAGAATCCAAACATAAATTTAATATATGGTGATTGGTTCGTGTTACACTTTCCTTTGTGTAACTGAGATGGAGAGAAGAGAAAGAAAGAATTTGCTCGAAATACAATCAATGAGGCCTGAAGGGACTGCCACCCATTAGGGGAGCAGCCCTGATCCAAAATCAGCCTTTCTTTTTATTGACAAGGCAACGAAGTTTCACAAGAAAAATCAGTTGATTCTATCATCACAGTGTAAAACTAGCAACAGCAGTTAATTAATGTGACATTCCAGAATGTAACTTGTAAAAGCTAGGTTAATTCACCAACAAAGAGCTTGTCCTTAGTAAACATTTTCTTTTTCCCACTCTTCCTACAGCAATTTCCTTAGCATATTTAAACAGCATTCAAGCAGTTTCCTTAACATATCTCAAAGAACAATCAGTAGGTTAAATAGTCAATAGTCATTCAAGCCGGAATCAAACCAGCAACCTAAAACAGTCAAAATACACAATTCCATCCCTAAACAGTGATTAGAATTGATTAGATGGATTTTGCCAGCCTTATCTATGGACTTTCGTCCCCTATTCAAGAACCTTTTGGCTCATTCATTCATTATCTAAAAATCCTACTCTAAGATGAAGGAAGAATCAAGATTTCTAACCCACTGCAGGTTTGATTTGTAAAAAGTTCATAAACACAAAATCTATGGTTATTAGAGGTAGTGATTATCAGGGGTGAACTGGGGGCTTTAATGGTTTTGTTTTAGTTCTAAATCTAGATACTAATTACATTTGTTTGTTCACTTGAATAGTAATTGAGCTGTGCCTATAAGATTGATTATACGTACATACATTGAAATATATATTATATATATATGTGTGTGCGTATATGTATATGCATATGTATATTAACAATTAAAAATTAACAATAAGTATATATGAACCTTTCTGTTCATTTCTTCCACCCTGCCTTTTGGAAATGACCCTGCCTTTTTTATTGTCTTTTTTTTTTTTTTTAAACCTCATATAGGCGTCAAATCCAACAGAGTCCTTCCCCTGCATGAGACTAAGGGCCAGGCCCCCACAGGCAGCAGCACTCCACCCCATGCTCTCCGTGCACCTCTGTGCTCGGCCACCTGCCTCCTACAGGTGCACAGAAGCCAGGGGTCAC
This sequence comes from Galeopterus variegatus, assembly GCF_000696425.1. Taxonomy (NCBI): domain Eukaryota; kingdom Metazoa; phylum Chordata; class Mammalia; order Dermoptera; family Cynocephalidae; genus Galeopterus; species Galeopterus variegatus. The sequence continues at coordinate 24,411 of NW_007738297.1, read as the reverse complement.
CTCATGCTCCCAACTGCCCACCAGCCAGCCAACTGCCATTACTCGGGCTGGGATCCAGGATGAGGAGCCATGTTGCGCATCCTGTTTCTACTCTGAGCTCAGCAGACTCTGGACAGACTATGGTAAATGGAAAGCCCCTCCTCTGACCTTTCAGAACATCAGCTCTCATGTCCCCTTGCCTCCAAGTTACACTGCACATCCCTGGGAAGGTGCATTCCCATGGGGTTCCCAAGTCCACAATCCTGGGCTCACACTCACATTGCTGCCTTCCCCAATCAAAGGAAAGATGGGAGGTCCCATGGTTCATGTGGATGCTTCAAGATTAGAGGTGCAGATCCTGTTTGCATTTTTGATGATGGTGAAGGTTGAGACACAACCTCTGGACTCTAGTTGGAGGCACCAAAGGAAATGAGTTTATCTGTACTGAGAGCTTGGGTCTATTGCCCCAGGGTTACCAGATCCTTCCACAGGATAATATTGCTAATGCAGTATACCTATTTCTTCCTTAAAACGGTTGTAATTCTAGAAAGATAGGAATAGAGGGTATTTGAAAAACAGTAATAATGACAGGTGGCATACAGAATATAGACTATGGATTTAGAAAGGGAAAGAATTAAGGAAGCTATGAGGTGATGGGTATTGCAGTAATAAAACATTTTGCACCTTGCAGATTCTGAAAGGCTACATGTACAAATCACAGTTCCAGAGAAAGTACAGTCGACAGCAAATGGAGGACATGAATCACATGGAATTAATCAGTAACATTATTTACAATTTTAAAATGATGTGACTATATTTTTCCTTTTTTAAAAAAATTGAGACACACGTCCTGTGGTACTGCCACATGACCTAGCATGTAGGCCTCACTGCCACTGCCAGACTCCATCCCTGGCCTGGCCGAGGGCATGCTGATCTGAGAGGCGGCTGCCTAGAGAGGCCCAAGACCTGAGGTGACCACACACTCAAGGCACTAGTGACCAACCGAGCAGACACTGAGGCAGCAATACCAAATTGGCAGGCCCAGCAACATCCTAGCCAGACAGTAGTGTCAAACCAGTGGACTGTGAAATCCCCTGCCACAATGACTAAACACCAAAGGAAATATACCATAAATATGAAAAAAAAAAAAAAGAAAGTACGCCACCAAAGAGTAATAACTCTCAAGCTCTGGAACAAGAAGCCCTTGAAATGTCTGACAAGGAATTCCAAGTGATAACTGTAAGGAAACTAAATGAGATACAAGAAAACTCAGCTAGACAACATGATGAAATGAGGAAAAGTATACAGGACCTGAAAGAAGAAATGTACAAGGAAATCAATGCCCTGAAAAAGAATGTAGTAGAGCTTGCCAAGCTGAAGATTTCATTCAGCGAAATAAAAAAAAAAAAAACACAACAAAGAGTTTAACCAGAAGGCTGGCAGAAGCAGAAGAGAGAAATTCCGACCTTGAAGATGGGCTGTTTGAAATAACACAGACAGACAA
>NW_007738297.1:20480-22085 GCF_000696425.1 Galeopterus variegatus | reverse complement strand
AATTTCGAGTGATAATTGTAAGGAAACTAAATGAGATACAAGAAAACTCAGCTAGACAACACAATGAAATGAGGAAAAGTATATAGGACCTGAAAAAAGAAATGTATGAGGAAATCAATGCCCTGAAAAAGAATGTAGTAGAGCTTGCCAAGCTGAAGATTTCATTCAGCGAAATAAAAAAAAAAAAACACAACAAAGAGTTTAACCAGAAGGCTTGCAGAAGCAGAAGAGAGAACTTCTGACCCTGAAGATGGGCTGTTTGAAATAACACAGGCAGACAAAAAAACAGAAAAAAGAATTCAAAGCATTGAAGAATATCTAAGAGAGATATCAGTCAACCTTAAATGAGCAAATATCCGAGTCATGGGTATTCCAGAAGGGGAGGAAAAAGGAGATGGCATTGAAAACATATTCAACAAAATAGTGGCAGAAAACTTCCCAGTCGTAGGAATAATCACAGGTCTCCAGATCAAGGAAGCTCAAGGTTCCCCAAACATATTCAACTCAAAAAGGTCTTCTTCAAGACATGTTATAGTCAAATTGGCAAAACTCAAAGACAAAGAGAGAATCTTAAAAGCTGCAAGAGAGAAGCGTCAAATCACCTATAAAGGAGCTCCAATCAGGTTAACGTCAGACTTCTCAACACAAACCCTAAAGGCTAGAAGGGAATGGGATGATATATTCAAAATACTAAAAGACAAAGATTGCCAGCCAAGAATACTCTACCCTGCAAGCAAGAATGCTCTACCATGCAAGGCTATCCTTCTGAAATGAAGAGCAAATAGTATATTTCTCAGACAAACAAAAACTGTGGGAGTTCACTACCACATGACCACCCTTACAAGACGTTCTCAAGGGAGTACTCGGTTTGGTTCCTGAAAAATAACTACAACTGCAATAAAAAACCAATAAAAATCAAAACCCAGTAGTATAATAAAATGGCATCAATGTAGTGAATACAAAATAAAACAAAAAGGCTATCTACAAGCCAAGGAAACAACAAATACAGAAGACAAACAGTAAATCAAAAAGAAAAGAACAAAAGACACTTAAGACATCCAAACAAAAATCAATAAAAAGTTAGGATTAAATCAACACTTTTCAATAACAACTCTTAATGTAAAAGGCTTAAATTCCCCAATCAAAAGACACAGACTGGCTGACTTTATAAAAATGGAGGACCCAACTGTATGCTGCCTTCAAGAGACCCACCTCACCCATAAAGACTCACATAGACTAAGAGTGAAAAGATAGAAAAAGTTTTACCATGCAAATAGAAATGAGAAACCAGCTGGAGTAGTTATTCTTATATCTGATAAAATAGAACTTAAACTAAAAACCATAAAAAGAGATAATGAGGGCCAGTACATAATGATAAAAGGATTGATCCATCAAGAAGACATAACAATAATAAAAATGTATACACCCAGTGTTGGAGCAGCCAGATTTATAAAACAAACTATATTAGACCTAAAGAAGGAAATAGACACTNGGAAATCAAAAAATTTATTGAAACTAATGAAAATAATGATACATCATACCAAAACCTGTTGGATAGTGCAAAAGCAGTACTAAGGGGGAGATTTATCACATTAAATGCTTACT
>NW_007738297.1:17833-19480 GCF_000696425.1 Galeopterus variegatus | reverse complement strand
TTCACCTTAAAGAACTAGAAAAACAAGAACAATCCAAACCCAAAGTTAGCAGATGGAAAGAAATCATTAAAAGCAGAGCAAAACTTAACGAAATTGAAACCCAAAAAACAATGCAAAAGTTCAATGAAACAAAAAGTTGGTTTTTGAAAAAATAAATAAAATTGACAAACCATTAACATGGCTAACTAAAAAAAGAAGAGAGAAGACCCAAATAACACAAATTAGAAATGAAAAAGGTGATATTACAACTGAAACATCTGAAATGCAAGGCATAATTCGAAACTATTATAGACAAATATATGCCAACAAATTTGAAAATCTGGAGGAAATGGATAAATTTCTGGACACACAAGCTTCCAAAACTGAGCCAAGAAGATGTAGAAAATCTGAACAGACCAATAAAAATAAAGGAGATTGAAGCTGTTATCAGAAGGCTCCCAACAAAGAAAAGCCCAGGACCGGATGGATTCAAAGCAGAATTTTACCAGACATGCAAAGAGGAATTGACACCTATTCTTTACAAACTATTCCAAAAGACTGAAACAGAGGCTATTCTCCCAAACTCATTCTACGAAGCAAACATCATCGTGATATCAAAACCAGGTAAAGATACAACTAAAAAAGAAAACTACAGGCCGATATACTTGATGAATATTGATGCAAAAATCCTCAATAAAATTCTAGCTAACAGAATACAGCAACTCGTATGTAAAGCTATACACCACGATCAAGTGGGATTCATCCCAGGGATGCAAAGTTTGTTCAACATATGCAAATCAATAAATGTGATACACCATATTAATAAAATCAAACACAAGTACCATATGGTCATCTCTATAGAAGCTGAAAAAGCATTTGATAAAATTCAACATTCATTCATGACAAAGACCCTCTATAAGTTAGGTATAGATGGAAACTATCTCAACATAATTAAAGCCATATATGATAAAGCCATTGTCAATATCATCCCAAATGGGGAAAAGCTGAAAGCTATTCCTTTAAGAACAGGAACTAGATAAGGAAGCCTACTCTCACCACTCCTATTCTACATAGTGTTAGAAGTACTAGCCAGAGCAATCAGAGAAGAGAAGGAAATAAGGGGCATCCAGATTGTAAAAGATGAAGTCAAACTGTCCCTCTTTGCAGGTGACATGATCTTATATATTGAACAGCCTAAAGTCTCTACAAAAACACTCTTGGAGTTGATAAATGATTTCAGCAAAGTAGCAGGATACAAAATCAACAAACAAAATTCAATAGCATTTCTATTCTCCAATAGTGAACATGCAGAAAGAGAAATCAAGAAAGCTTGCCCATTTACAATAGCCACCAAAAAAATAAAATACTTAGGAATTGAGTTAACCAAGGATGTGAAAAATCTCTATAATGAGAACTACAAACCACTGCTGAGAGAAATTAGAGAGGATACAAGAATATGGAAAGATATCCCATGCTCTTGGATTGGAAGAATCAACATTGTGAAAATGTTCATACTACCCAAAGTGATACAAATTCAATGCAATCCACATCAAAATTGCAATACGTTTTTTCTCAGAATTGGAAAAAGCTATCCAGGCATTTATATGGAATAACAAAAGACCACGCATAGCCAAAGCAATTCTGAGCAAAAAATAAATAAATTAATTA
>NW_007738297.1:0-17781 GCF_000696425.1 Galeopterus variegatus | reverse complement strand
TGGTACTGGCATAAAAACAGACACACTGATCAATGGAATAGAATAGAAAATCCAGAAATCAATCCACACACCTACAGCAATCTGATCCCTTCGACAAAGGCATCAAGCCTATACACTGGGGAAGAGACTGCCTCTTCAGCAAATGGTGCTGGGATAACTGGATATCAATATGCATGAGAATGAAACTAGACCCATACATCTCACCATATACTAAAATCAACTCAAAATGCATTTAAAAAATTAAACATACACCCTGAAACAATAAAATTTTTAAAGAAAACATAGGAGAAACATTTCAGGAAGTAGGACTGGACACAGACTTCATGAATACAACCCCAAAAGCACGTGCAACCAAAGGAAAAATAAACAAATGGGATTATATCAAACTAAAAAGCTTCTGCACAGCAAAAGAAACAATTAACAGATTTAAAAGAAAACCAACAGAGCGGGAGAAAATATTTGCAAAATATACATCTGACAAAGGCCTAATATCAAGAATATACAAGGAGCTGAGTCACCTTTACAAGAAAAAAACAAGTCACCTAATTTAAAAATGGGCAAAAGAGCTAAATAGGCATTTCTCAAAGGAAGATATACGTATGGCCAACAGACATATGAAAAAATGCTCAACATCGCTCAGCATTCGGGAAATGCAAATCAAAACTACACTGAGATACCATCTCATCCCAGTTAGAATGGCTAATATCCAAAAGGCTGTGAATGATAAATGCTGATGAGGTTGTCGAGAAAAAGGAACTCTCGTACATTGTTGGTGGGACTGCAAAATGGTGCAGCCTCTATGGAAAATGGTATGGAGGTTCCTCAAACAATTGCAGATAGATCTACCATATGACCCAGGTATCCCACTGCTGGGAATATACCCAGAGGAATGGAAATCGTCAAGTAGAAGGTATACCTATTCTCCAGTGTTCATCACAGCACTCTTTACAATAGCCAATATTTGGAACCAGCCCAAATGTCCATCATCAGATGAGTAGGTATGGATGATATGGTATTTCTACACAATGGAATACTACTGTGCTCAAAAAAAAATAAAATACTGCCATTTGCAAAAACATGGATGGACCTAGAGAGAATTATATTTAAGTTAAACAAGTCAGGCACAGAAAGAGAAATATCAGATGTTCTCACTGATTTGTGGGAGCTAAAAATATATAAATAAATACAAAAAAAAACAGGGTTGGGGGAGAGGGAAGAAGACACCAAAATTACAACTCTTTGAAGTTGATAGACAAGCGAACAGAAAGGACATTGCTGGAGGGGGGGAGGGAAGAGGGAGGGAGGTTTTAGTAATTGGACACAATATTGAACCACATTGTATATCGACAAAACAAAGAAACAAAAAAAAAAACAATTGCAAGAAATGCTACCAATTGGAGAAATTCGGGTTTAGGCAACTGAAAACAAACCTGAGTGTTTGAACAAGTCAAGTTGAATTCTTGTGACTCATGTTTGAAAACCTACATTAGTGAATGACAGATACTATAAGAATTTAATATTACACCTTTTCCAATTTCTTATAGTTAAATAAATAAGTTATTAGTTTTCTACATAATATAGTCTGCGTAAAAATTTTTCTTTTTATATTACATTATTTAAACTGTCTTTTTCCTTGTGATTTTTATAATCTATTTTTTATAATTTAAATAAAACATATTTAATGGACAGCATAGTTTCTCAGCTTTAGCATTATTAATATTTTGGGCCACATAACTCTTTGTTTTGTTGGGGGCAAGGTGGAGGGATTGTCCTGTGCATTGCAGGCTGTTTCGCAGCATCCACTCATGACATGTGAGTAGAGATTCTCCTCCAAGGTGTTACAAACAGAAATGTCACCAGATATTGCATAATGTCCTCTGGGAGAATAATACATTTGAGGACCACTGATATAATGTTAGTGAGAAACTCAGAAAGACAAGATACTGTAAGTAAAGTTTTGCCTGAATGTAAAGGAATTATCTTTATGAGACAAACTATCTGTTTCAAGCACCCAAGTGTCACATTCATTACCCAAGTAGCACTCATTTTTCCATGTAGTGTCCTAGAATCCTGAAAGAGTGTATTTATAACACTTTGCTGAGCCCTTTATTTTTTAAAGAGCATTTTATCCTTCCTGACTCACCACGGATTAAACACATAAATAAAATAGATTGTTCAAAAAGGACAGTGCCATTGGGATAATTCCTCAATTGTCTGTGAAAATCTCCATAAATTGAGGTTAGAATCCCTCTGAATATACAGAGAATTTGTATGATTTACTTTTACATTGATATACAAAATTTATGATCCATCCATTTCCAACAGAGAAATAATAATACTTCCAAATAATCAATACACTACTTTTAAAAGATATTTCATTATACCAGAAAGCAAAAAGAGAGTTACAATATACATATCTATCTATCTATCTATCTATCTATCTATCTATCTATCTATCTATCTATCTATCACTATGTATATTTGGTAAAGGATTATGTAGAGGATAGTAGCTAAAAACAGTCAATGGGAATCCATTCGATTCTTTCTGCTCTGGTAGTAGATGAGACACCCTCCATTTTTAGGAAGGGTATATTTGTTGTCTATAGTGACATAGTAAATTATGCCAAAATTTAGTGGCTTACGACAACAAACAATTATCCTACAGATTCTGAGAATCAAAAATTTGGCCATGCTTAGCTGAGTACTGCTGCCTCCAAGTCCCTCATGAGGCTGAAAGTCAGGCATCCACAGAGCTGCATTTCCTTCTGAAGTCTTGACCAGAGAGGATCATCTTAGAGTCTTTCATGTATTTTGGGGGGGCAGGATTTTGTTCCCTGCTAACTTTTGGACTGGGGACTTCATTTTCTCACCAGCTCAATTCCCATTCCTTATCACGTGGGTATCTCCACAGAGCAGCTCTCACATCATGGCTCCCCTTAGTGTGAAAACTCCAAGAGGGTGGGAGAGGATGGGTGCTATACAGTATGGTCTTTTACAAAGCTAATTTCAGAAAGACATCCTATCACTATTGCACTCTTCTGTTAGAAGTGAGTCACCAGATTCTGCCAAATGTTGAGCACAAAAGCCTGATTGCCAGGAATGTGAGAACCATTGGTGGCCATCTTAGAAGTTAGCTACCACATACGAGGTGCTGGAAACTATTTTCCACATTTGACACAAGAATTCTTCATTCTTCTATAGTCAGGACTTTTAAGGAAAGGGATTTCATACTTCACTCATTTCACGACTCAGTCAACTTCACTGTATATGCCTACACTATGTGGCAGTGCTTCAAAAGCTATTTGTCCTGACGAGCCAGTATTATTTTCCCAATTCAATTGCAGAAAAAACTTTTTGTAAAGCACAGTAAAATGAATTAATAAAATAATTAAATTATAACAAAATATACAAAATACAAACTCAAATCCATAGCTGTTACAGTTAACCAACATAAAATTTTTCAGTGAAATTATTGTGATGGAAGTTTTTCCAAGGTGGACTCTCAATTTCTATACCCGTCTCACAAAGGTTGTAGAACAGCAACAATCTGTGTACCACTTTGAGCAACATATATCTATATGAGATAGAGAAATGTAGTCAGAGACGTGTCCTCTCAACTTCGTGCATCTAAATTTGCAGTGCATATGACAAGATGCTGTACTCCAGCTAATAATAAAATGTCACATCTCCAAAAAGCTGAGAATATTTTAGCTAATTTGATAGTCAGGAAAATTATATTGAAATTTGTTTGTGCTTATGCTAGAGAAGGCAGATAAAATGAATAACAATATGTGACTTCTAATTTGCATGTGATTTATTCTGCATATCAGTTCATTCAATGTGTTGTTTACAGGGGTTGAAGGGAGGGAGGGATGAATAGGTGGAGCACAGATAATTTTTAGGGCAGGGAAACTATTTTGTATCACACTGTAATGGTAGATACATGTCATTATAACTTTGTCCAAACCCATAGAATGTACAATATCAAGAGTGAATCCTAATGTAAACCATGAACTTTGGGTAACGTTTTATCAATATAGGTACATCAATTTTAAAAAATGTACCACTCTGGTGGGGCATATTGATAATGGCAGAGGCTGTGTATGTGTGAGGACAGGGTGGATAAGGAAAATCTCTGTACCTCCTGCTCAATATTGCTGTGAACCTAAAACTTCTCTAACAAATAAAGTCTGTTTAAATTTTTACAAATGAATCACATTAAAATTTTATAACAGGTAATATTGTATAGTGTTGTGCATTTTATAGGTTTAATTATAATAAACTGCACACAGTAGAAAACTTAATACAACTTTAAACTATACACAATAGAAACCAATATAAAAAGTGTACCCTATTTGTCCATTAATAGCCTCTACAACAATAAACAATCTACAGAATAAGCAAAATTTTAAAACAGTAAAAACTTATTTTTAAAGCTTATTTTCCTTGTTGTCCACTAATTAATGAGGCTGATGCCCTACTGTGAGACTTTGTTTTTTGCATTAGCCAATATTATAAACAAAATAGAATTAAGAAATCAGAAAAGTATTGACTTCAGATACCAGCAAAAAGATTAGAAATGTTTTAAATTTTATATATTCCTTTTAATAACTTAGCTTGCTATTTTTACCTTCTTTCAGAAACATACCAATAATTATAAATTTAACACAGTTATATCAAGTCCACACATAAGAGACTAAAGTGAAAATCTGAAAATCTGACTATTATGTGTAAAACTATGCATGGAATTGAGTTAATATTTCAAAAATCACATTAAAATAAATCAAAATATATCGATTGAGATCAAAAGAAAAAAAATTCATGTAGGTGAAATTCACCAGAAGTCTTCCACTACTTTTTATAGTAAGTGGGACACTACATAATACGTGCATTTTAAGTAATGATACTTCTCCAGTTTTTAATTTATTTTGATTTGAATATATCAGTTCTGAAAGGATAATCATTCTACACACACAATTTTTTCACAATTCTTGAGATGCAAATATTCCTGCATTGCCTAATACTTTGCACTACTGATATCCCATTTTTACAAAAGAAAAAAAAAATGCTATGGTCTAAATAAGAGTGTAGAAGTAAAATTCATAAAGAAATACACAAGATGTTCTTATCTAATTGCCTCTTGTAGCTCAAATCACCAGAACATTTTTAAGAGAACAAGGTTCCCTTTCGAATAATCTTGTATACAGAAAAGCAATTTCAATATTATATGTGTTTTACTTTTTAAGAAAAAGTAGTTTCACACATCAAAGTTATAGAACATACAATTCAGCTTTCTTCTTCCTTCCCTTGAATAAAAAAAGAAGAAGAATTTTCTAATATGGCTCAATGGTAAAGTTTAACATGCAATATTTGGTTTTATCAGTGCTCTATGCTCCTCATTTGCACTTTAGTAAGTTTTGAATATTATGGAATGAGAGATTAATACTAGTAACCATTCAAGTATATTTTAAATATCTAGTTTCATTATTTATTGCACTTAATGACTGTAGGTGTGTCTATAGAAGGAAGAGAGAAAAAAAATGGAAGGAAGGAATGAAAAAGGGAGGAAAGGAGGAAGGGAAGAACTGAGGTGAGGAGAGAGTGACATGTGGAGAAGGAGAAAGTGGGTAAGGGTGGGTGGCCTCTAACTTAGCAAACGTGTATTTAACACCTTTGTGCACCAGGCACCACAGGAAACTTTGACTACTGCGAGATATCAGTACATAGACATAGTCTCTGTCCTCAAGCAATTTGCACACAAAGTGTTAACTCTGCCTTTGCTGTATATGGCCAGGGTCAGGGTACAAGCCATAAGAGCTGTGGCTTAAAAACTGACAAGCTGTGAGATTCCATTCAGAAGCAGTAGCAAGTAAAAGACATAGAGGTGCAAGAAATTACAGAGAAGTCTAGAAACTAGGTTGCAATAGGGCTTCTAGAAAAACCAACACATTAGAATAATTGCATGAGTCCTTAATAGCTAAACAAAGTCCAGGTCTTAAAGTATTATGGGATAATAATAATTACAACCACCCCAATTTCTAGTATAGTGCTTACTACATACCAGTCACTCTTTAATTATTGTAATTACCTTACCCTATGATATAGATATCATCATTTAGCTCACTTTACAGATGAGGAAAGGTTAAGGGATTTGGTTTCATATCCAGGGATTATCAGAGGCTAGACTCAAAACCAACAAATCTGCTTTTGGAGTCTATTCTCTTAACCGTTTTATTATGCCTCAATTTTATAGCTTTAATTTTATTAATTTTCAAGTGCAAGTAGCAATCTGCTCTGCAAAATTAGTTAGGAATTCCAACCTAAATTATTGTTGTTCATTGTTTTATTAAGCAAACACTTATTGTCTGCTATGTTCCATTCTAAGCAAAAAGGTAAAATCAGCAAGAAGATAGAAACTGTCTCTGTCTTCCTGGAGCTTAGAATCTAACTCTAAGAGGCTATGAACACAATACAGTTCGATATGATATTTATGAATAATAGAGCTGTTCTATAATCAGTGGAAAGATCTCTGTTTTTCTACATTTATTCTATTTCAATACTTACATTTTATTCTCTCTTTCTCTAAATGTCTTTTGTGCAAATGCAAAAATAAAGACCTCCCCTAGCATTCATAGTAGTACATGCATAGAGATCTTAGCATCATAGATAAGATTTCAAAGGTACTGCCATATCCTCCTCTGGCTCCCTCGAATAAGTGAGAACATGTGGTATTTCTTTTTCTCTGCCTGACTCGTTTCACTTAATATTATTCTTTCAAGGTCCATCCATGTTGTTGCAAATAGCAGTATTTCATTCATTTTTATAGCTGAGTACTATTCCATTGTGTAGATATACCACATTTTCCGTATCCGAGAAAAAGGAACTCTCATACATTGTTGGTGGAAGTGCAAAATGGTGCAACCCCTGTGGAAGATGGTTTGGAGGTTCCTCAAACAGCTGAAGATAGATCTACCATACAACCCAGCTATCCCACTGCTGGGAATATATCCAAAGGAATGGAAATCATCAAGTCGAAGGTATACTTGTTTCCCAATGTTCATTGCAGCACTCTTCACAATAGCCAAGAGCTGGAATCAACCCAAATGTCCATCATCGGATGAGTGGATACAGAAAATGTGGTATATCTACACAATGGAATACTACTCAGCTATAAAAACGAATGAAATACTACCATTTGCAACAACATGGATGGACCTTGAAAGAATAATACTGAGTGAAACGAGTCAGGCAGAGAAAAAGAAATACCACATGTTCTCACTTATTGGTGGGAGCTAAAAAAAGGAGGGGACACACTTGGGTGGGAGGGGGGAGAGGGAGGAGGGAGGGAGGTTTCAGTGATGGGACATAATAATCAACTACATTGTATATTGACAAAATAAAAATTCAAAAAAATTAAAATTTAAATTAAAAAAAAAAAACAAAGGTACTGCCAGATACAGTCATGCGTTTCTTAATGGCAGAAATATGTTCTGAGAAATGGGGTGTTAGACAACACTGTCATTGTGTGAACACTGGAGACTGAATTTATGCAAATGTAGATGGTAGAGCCTACTACACACTTCCAACTCATCACAATACTATAGGTCTACCATTGTATGTGTTCCGTCTTGACCAAGGTGTCATTATGCAATGCATGACTGTATATAAATGAAACATCTGTGAATATCTGAAGTACATTTTTTAAACACAGAACTAAACCTTGTTGATTTCCTCTACAAAATGTGCTAGTTTTCAAAACTTTCAAAACTATTAATGACTTTTCAAAGCTTCCTACAAAACTGTTCTGTCAGTATCTATTCATGAGGAACGACCTACACCCCTTGATAGAACCTAATTTATGCTTCTTGCTGTGTTTTCTTTGAGCATTCCTGGATTTAATTATCTGGAATAAACTGTTCCTCTCGACAAGAAATAGTGTTTCTTGGTTTTATTCCATGACTACAGAACTTTAGAATTGAGATCCAATAGAAATGAAGAAAATCTTTATAGACTAAAAATACCAAGAAAATAAATGTCCATGGAGCATGGTGAAAAGGGCCATTGCCTTAGTTTTCATCATTGATGAGATGCCAAGAACACATAAGAAGGGAAATAATAAAATGTAATGGCCAGTTTCTCTGTGAAGGTGTGATTAATATTGCCAGCCAATTTTATCTTGTAAGCAGTTCAGAATGTTGTTAATTATATTCCAGGGAAAGCAAATTCAATATCAAACACTTTTAAGCAAAAGTAAATGGGATTTTATGGTGTTGGCAACTGTAATGTGTTTTGAACAGTGCTGAGCTACTTTAGACATTAGCACAGTTGCTTATGATCTTAGTGATATAATATTTAAAGTGTACTCTAATTTAAGTATTAAATTAGATCAGAACAGTGTTTGCCAGTTTCAGGGGGGGAGGCCATATGTGCTATAAAGATAAAAGGATTTAGAAAGTTGAAAAAGCAGTGAGTAGAGTTAAAAATCCCTAAAATGAAGAATGCAAGAGAATCCTCTATCTGGGTAGAGCAGAGTTCTTGCAAAATGCATAGATGGCAAATGTGCCTTTTACAAACCTTCGCACTCCCACCATTTTCCAAACCTGATTATTATTTATGAGTTTCAGCCTTAGATATAACTATATTTGTCCCTAAAAGTCAACTGCTTATTCTTTAGGATATTTCACATTCTAAAGCAGGGGAGATGACAATTTGCCATCAGTATTATTCCAATCTAGTAACCTATGTTCTCTTGCATAAGTGGCTAAAGAAATGAGATAGCCTAAGGAGGTCAGATTATACTGGGAATGTGACCTGCAAATAAGTTTCCAATTTTCCCAGAAATTAACTATTTGGATTTATCAACTTTCTTTTTATATTGCACATGTTCCCTGACAGCATGTCCTCAGTCATTCCTAAGCAATGACAGTAATGCTGAGTAGTACTAGACTCTCAGTAATGAGAATGAGCCTTCCTCTCATCTCTACCCCAAAGGGAAATATAAAGGAAAAAGAGTTATTTAAGACCATAGGTCACATTGGGGAAAGCAGAGCCCTGGGAGCGATGCCTAGGCAGAGTTTAAATATCCACGGAGTAGCTTGAGGGTACTGGATTAAGAGTGAGATTTAGAAGAGTAAGTGGAATGACAAAATCTTATCATCTTCCATGCAATTTTGCCTCAGGTTTCGTGAATAAAACCATACCATCTAATCCTACCTACTTGATACTGTAAAACAAAGGGCATGACAGATGACCTCATGCCAGGGAGTACACGTGGAAGCACACACATCAGGAATCAAAAGGAGACATTGAGATCGCTGTATTCTATGCCAGCTTCTCCTCTCGTCTTGATTATGATGTTCTATATGCTAGACCATTGCTATCTTGAAGCTCACCCCATAAGTGCCTGTTTTGTTACCATGTTCGCTTTTGAGGCAGCATGGCATAGCAGAACGTTTGGGAATAATACAGACATGGGGAAAAATTCTAGCTCTACAACTAACTGGTGAAGGTCATAGAAAAAGCTCCTCATGAGGTGGTGGCAGCAGAGACCTACAGCCTGCACTGATCTTCGGCCAGTTCTTAACAGTCGTAACCCCAACCCCAAAGAGTACCAGGCTAGAGGATCTTCTTCCCAGAGGATGGAAGGAAGGAAGCAAGCAAGCAAGCAAGGAAGGAAAGACAGAAGGCAGGAAAGAAAAGAAAGAGCAGTCTTGACACTTGGAACTAATCTGAATCCACAGCCTGGTGTCGATATAATTTTATCCTTCTCTGGATTACAGCTAAACCATGCTGTTCTCCTATTGGACATTTACAACCTCACAGCATATTTACTTCAGATAAAGTCACTGTAAAAACTACATAATACCATATAGCCCCTTCTCTCCCTGAATGAATGACTCCTTCTTTACTAATTACAGCTTCGTCTTCACCCTAGACTGTTGTCCCTATGGATAAGACCTACTGAGATATCCAATCGTAGAATGCCAACCAACTTCTGTCAACCCAATCCAAAGCAAACCTCTGCTTCCTCAGACTCTCCCTGAAATTACCTCACCGATGCCCAAGTCCCATATCAGGTTCTTTCCCACACCATCTTTCTGACCCACCCCGCAGTTCCCCAGGGTGTGTGTTCTTCCTTTCTGCCATGGGTAACAAATCCACCCTGCTCCACTGTTGGTGTTCCCAGTGGTGGGTGGATGAAGCACACTGGCATTTCCTTTCTCCATTTCTGTACCCCCATTTACAATAGAGTCAAATACATAACCAGGCTTCTGTATAGAGACTGTTAAACTTTGTGAAGTACTATATTACCATTTTGTTTAGACAATAAAGCATAGCATTTCATTTCAGGTGAATTTTATACTTACATTCAGGGAAGGCTTAGCTTAGAACTTTTGCTAGCAAAATTGTCTACTTGAAATGCTCTGGTCGAATGGGGTTATATAATTCAACAGAGTGTTTGGCCTGTATAAATGATGTAAATGCCATTAATAAAGTTTATATTAATATTAATTTCAGAAGAACAGGGATAACAAAAGAGAGCTATAGAAATTTCTTAGAGTCAAGTTATTCATTTTCTTTCTTCATATTTCTTGAATATCAATTATAACACTAAAGTCTTAGAAGTTAGTTTCTTCAGCTGCAGGGCATTTAAACCTAAATTAATATATTTTTCAACTGAGATCACTAAATATTAAATAATAATACATGACGGGAGTAGGCTGACAATTTTTTTTACTGATGTAAAATACTGGTGACTTGGGTGACTATTTAACAGAAGCATCATGTTTTTCTCAAGGTGACTTAAAGTATGGAAGGCAAATCCTTGGCTCGTAATATTTGGGAATATACGAATACTATCACGGTATGATCACTGGGCTCAAATTTCATATTTTATGAAAATATGTTTTGCTAATAAACTTAGATGAGAACACTTGATCTCAGGTCTCTCAATTTTTGGTTATATATTAAAAATTGTTAAAAGAAACAAGTTATAATTATCTAAATATGTTGCAAATCATAATCTCTATCAGCCTCCAAATATGAAAGGCACATAATAGCATTAGTTCTATCATAAGAAACTATTTCATGATTTTCTTCCCCTATCATTATTATTCCTTTTTAATTTTTGTTTCTCTGCAACACTTCCCTCATATTTCTCTCTCTCTCTCTCTTTTATACATTTCCCCCTCTGAGAATAACCCCTGAGGCCAATACACTGATGTCAACTGAAATCTAAAAAGAACTTGCATATTCAGAAACATCATCTTGACAACTGCTTCTGCAACTACTCTGGCCTGTATGAACTGTCACAATGATAATATTACTGTGTTTGGTCTTGAAAGTGTCCTAAATTCTCTTTCATAGAGTGATCCATACTAAAGGAGCTTAGGGGTCTGAAGTGCCCACCATCCTAATAATTCTCTTCATATCTTTGGTAAAAGTTAGTTTGTTGTCTTTGGTAACAGTTAGAATAAAAGTAAGTAAAACTCACACATTTATTATTAGCAATCAGCAAGAAATTACAAGAAATTACATAAAATGTTAAATTAGATGACAGTGTGATATGTAAATACATCAGAAATGAAGGTAACCACAAACAGGAGCCTGTTGCATAACAAATATCTTGTGGGTACAAACAGCCCCTGGAAATTCAGTTTGACTGTGAGGACCTTATTCATCAAATAATCCATTTTTGCCCCTCTCCCCCTGATTTTCTCCAGGTGATTCAGGGTGAGGGGTTCATTTGACTGCAAGAGTCTATGACCCAACCATGTGACAGGATTAACAGTGACCTCAGTGAAAACTCTAATGTCATCTAAGCAAAATGTCAGGATCAAAGAAAGTAACAGCCCCAGCTCCTTCTTACCTGGTTTGATAGTAAAATCTACAAACAAAAATGTTCCATGAGGAAAGAGGAGTAATCTGAGATGCTTATCTTGGAAGGGAAAAGACTTCAAGGAGCAGGGGAAAAAATGAGGGGGAGAGAAAAAGTCTCCAAAAGACATTTTCATTTGTTATTAAATTGCTTATCAAATTGGACAGAATTCTGACAAGCACCAGAAAGGACATATAGCCTTTTAAGGCAAAAGTTAAATTTAGCCTAAGGTTTCTGTCTCCAGTTTCAATGTTCTTTCCACCATCATTTGTAAGAAGTCATAGTTATGGTGATTTTGGAGTCAAGCAATTCTAAGTTGAAATATCTGCTTCCTAAATTAGTAATGATTTGGCTCAAGTCAACTGTTTAATAGCTCTATATGTCGATTTCTCATTCGTTAAAATGTGTAATAGCCAACTTGGAAGATTAGGGTGAAGATTAAATGGGATAATTTATGTAAGAATCCAATTACAATGACTGACACAGAGTATGACCCTTTAATTAGTAGTTACTGATTGATAAGAATGATGATCATAATAAGAATTATGATGACTGATGATGATGGCGATGATTGTGATGATGTTGATGATGATGATGATGATGATGGTGATGATGGTGATGAGGATGATGATGATGATGGTGATGAGGATGATGATGATGATGATGTGACGATGATGATGATGATGGTGATGAGGATGATGATGATGAGGATGAGGATGATGATGATGGTGATGATGGTGATGAGGATGGTGATGATGGTGATGGTGATGATGGTGATGAGGATGATGATGGTGATGAGGATGATGATGGTGATGAGGATGATGATGAGGATGGTGATGACTGATGATGATGGTGATGATGGTGATGAGGATGATGATGAGGATGATGGTGATGAGGATGATGGTGATGAGGATGATGATGATGATGGTGATGAGGATGATGATGAGGATGATGATGTTGATGACTGAGGATGATGATGATGATGGTGATGAGGATAATGATGATGATGGTGATGAGGATGATGATGGTGATGGTGATGAGGATGATGATGATGATGGTGATGAGGATGATGATGATGATTGTGATGAGGAGGAGGATGATTATATGACGATCACCTGCATATTAATATATGCAACAGAAGTGGGACCTTTTAGAAGTGACATGGAGGCAAGTTTTTGTTTAATATGAGCAAGAATTTTCTAAACTCTTAGAAATAATCATATTATCTTGGTTGCAGTCCTGAAACTGTGGATTTTATGCTCTCTTTAATGGGAGGTAATTTTTCTTTTAACGTGAGAGAAATATGGTAATGTTTGTGCTTTACAAAGAACTTAGTGACATGATGAGAGGAGATCCATTCTATATACACATTCTGGAAACAAACTGGATTTTCATGCTGTGCTGTACTAGGTTTCTCTGATGCCTTCCCTCACCATCTCTTCTTGGGGCGGTACTATCCATTTTATAAAGGGCCCATACAAATGGCAGTTCCTTTAGTAAGATCTTAAGTCCACACAACCTCAAAGAGAACTAATATGGTTTTTAATGCTCCCAGAACACAAACCACATCTCATTATAGTATAGACATTTATGTCAAACACAGCACATTACATATTATAGGTGTTCGATAATAAACATCCATTGGTGGGATAAACAAAATACCCAGATTACAATGGTGATGAAGAAAGGACAAAATAGGATATTTTGCCTACCTGGATATGAGAAAGTAGATTCATGTTGGGGGTTTTTTTGAGGGTTTTTTTTGGCAGCTGGCCAGTACATTATCTGAACCCATGATCTTGGAGTTACAAGGCTGTGCTCTAAACAACAGAGCTAAACAGCCAGCCCCTAGAAAGTAAATTCTCACTGGAAACTTTCTTTTTACATTTCTTCACTTACGTATTTAAGTTATTATTTTTTATCTGATTTCATCCATTCTTCAATAAATGAATTATTTTTCTATGTTATAAGAATAAAGTTGTTTTACAATAAAATAGTAAAATTAATATTGAGCTCATTGATGTTAATATTTTCTCAGAATCCATGGGAAATAAGAAACTTTACCATAATAGGTCATCAGAATTTTTTTTTTTAATTTTACACTTTTTTCTATTGAAGTGTAATTGTTTATACATATTTATGGTGTACAGAGTTGAATATACCTGTGTCCAGTGTGTGATGATCAAATCAGGATAATTAGTATGTTCATCATTACAAAATATAATCATTCCTTGTGTCCATTAATCAATTTCTCCCTAACTCCATCCCCTTCCCCTTTTCTGTCTCTAGTGACCACATTTCTGTTCTCTCCTCCTGAAAGTTAAACTAGGGGTTAAACTAGGGGTTAGCCAGTTAGCTCAGCTGGTTAGAGCACAGACTTGTAACACCAAGGTTAAGGGTTCGGATCCTTGAACCAGCTAGCCACTGAAAAAAAAAGGAAAAAGTACATCAGAAAAAGTTAATTCCAGTCTTTGCTTTGTTGTTGCAAAATGAGCCATATATTAATTATTTCATAGTTTCATATAATAAAATTCATTTAATGAAGTGAAGCATGTACTTTCTAATCAACAAAGACCAGATATAACAGAAGTTAAAATAAAAGGGTGCCGACATGGAGGTTCAAATTTATTTTATTTCTGTCATCCTTTTATGTATAAAGCAGACACAGAAGGAGCTGACTTTGGAATCGGATCAGTCTGAATATGCTTTGGGGTTTTGACACCTGCAAAGGTTTCTGTGACTTGTGGAAAGTTACCTTAAAATTTCTGGTTTGTTGTGTTTGCAAGCATTAAATGGTAATAACAGTAATGTTTATTTTACAATATTTTGGGGAGAATCAACACCTTTTATTCCTCCAAGCACTGAGGAACTGTCGTTAAACTCTGTCACTTCTTCTCTCTGTTTCAGATCGAAATATTCACTTTCCATTTTGTATTAGGCATCTGTTATATTGCATAAATATATAATTTACTCTACTAAATTAAAAGCTCCTTAAGATCAGCAACTAGGTCTCATTTTTTTCATAGTCTCTACATTTCCTAGCACAAAGACATACACAAAACACTTAAGAAATATTTGATCATTAGATTAATGAATGAGATTACAAATACAAACATTTCAAATATGCAATTATTTCACCAATCTCAGAAATTGATAGGTATTAATCAATTAATTACCTATCATAGGTGCTCAACAATAAATAAATATTTATTATTGGGGTAAACTACCCAGATCACAGTGATGATGCAGAAAGGACAGAATATGGTATTTGGCCTACCTGGATATATGGGTATATGGAGAAGAAATATTCACTTAAAATTACATAGATAATTTGTCTGCTCACAATATTTTTTATTACTTATACAATGCTAACCCTGTGCCAGGCAGTGTTTGAAGGAACTTAAAATTTTTAACTCATTTAATAATCATAGCAACTCTATGAAATATATGTATTGGTATAATTTCCTTTTTATACATGAGAAAATTGCAACTTAGACATTAAATAGATAACATGCCTAAGATAACAGAGCTTATAAATTTCTGCTTTCCTAACCATTATATTATGATGTAATAGTCAAAACATGTCATCACTATGCTCTTCAAATATGAAGTGCAATTCTTCTGACATTTGTAATAAATACACTGAAGTTACAGTAAAAGCCACTGTTAGGAAATTTGCTCTTTTTTAGTACTAGTAGCAACAGAACATACTTCACCCACAATCTTATCCACAGAACATATCTGTTCCTTTTTCCCCTAGGTGCTAAAACTAATCTTACAACATTTCAACAAAAGATAAATGCTGAGAATCATCCAGAATCACCTAGAACTGCTCAATGGTGAGTGCAGGCTATCTGAGATTGCCCAAACTTATTGAATATATTTCAAGTTATCATGTATAAGGTAAACACCACTGTTCACATGAAAGATACTTCATTTTCTCTTGCTTCATTTACTTTCCACATGCTAGGAAAGTAAAGTGGACTATCATGATAGAATTCTGGAACACTGCTTCACAATATTGCTTATTTATAATCTAAATGAAAGCCTTTTGCTCTCACAACTGTGCTTAATAAAATCAGTGATGTAAATATCTATCTTTTTGCTGTTTTTTTGTTCCTGTGGAACTGAGAAAAGACGGTACTAAAAAAACAAAAACTGATAACAGTTTTATCTTTTTCTTTCTTTTTTTTTTTTTTTTTTTTGTCTTTTTCCGTGTCCGGCAATGGATCGCAACCCTCAGTGTCGCCCCCGTACCGGACCAGGACCGGCAACAGGATCGCAACCCTCGGCATTGCTCCCGCACCTCACTCAGCCAGTGAGCGGGAACTGGTCTGTATGTGGGATCCGAACCCTCGGCGGGAGCGTCACCGCGCGTCCCAAGCGGCGCACTATATCAGTGTGCCACCCGGCCTGCCCCAGTTTTATCTTTTTCTGATAAATGTATTATTCTTCAATTCCATTTTTCTATGAACTTTTTGAAATACCCTTGCACCACCAATACACTGACAGTAAGAGAACTAATGAATGGTGTCCTCCAAAAAAAACAGATATCATTCCATAAGGAACATCTTGGAGGCAAAGGAAGGATGACACTTTTCTTATTTTCCCTTCAGAATGGCACAAATTAGTAGCATTCTAGGTCCACGAGAGAAAAAATAACATGTAATGGGCGCCTTAAGGCCCTCACTAACTAGCTTGCAACAAACCACCTGGAGGAAATGTTATCACATAAACTTCTCGTTGATTTGCTCCTAGGGGCAAAATCAGATTCGGAAATCCACTTGCCCCACCGCTGTCAAACAGTGCTGTGTGTAGCAGAGGAATGAGTTGTTAATTTTAGTTGTCACAGAGTTTTTTTCTTCATGGGGAAAAAAAAGGACATTAAAATATCAAATTTAAGTAAAAAGTAAATAAATAAATATCAGAGAAAATTACATTTAGTCAATAATCACAATAAAATTTTCAAATCCTGGATTCTGCGTGATAATTGTAAGATTAATACAAATAAATAAAAAGAAAAACTCCAACTAAATTTTTAAAATTTCATATAAAGTTCTTTTTAGCCATTTATAAAATAATAATGTCATTATCAATTTAAATAATTGATTCTCAAGATATGTCATCTTAATTAATTTTAATCTCATATACAAAGTGGAATAAGATAAACTATGGTTTGTGACAGAACACAGAGTATACAGAGTAAAAGCAACAATTAGCAATCTTTTATTGCTATCTTCATTCTAAGGCATTGGAGCATTTGACTACAGGAACTCAAATAAAAGAACACAATCTACCAATCCATACATCTAATAGATTATATCTAATTATTTTACATAATGAAGAAATAGGGGTACATGTTTAAATTTTCTCTGTGTAGTATTAATATATGTATAATATACACATTTGAAAAATAGGAATTTTTGTGGATCTTATCAAATATACACATATTTTTAAAAACCCTCAAAAGGCTAAGATGCTTCTGTTTTTAAGGATTCTGACTAGAAAGATAAGCTATTGTGACACATTGGAAAATTGATAGAATTTTGAAGAAAGTGAGTTCAGGAATTCTAATATCAAATATAAACAGTTTATGTGACTTTAAAATACAACAGTGCATATCCTAAAGTAGCCATTAGTTTTGGCAACATCCATAAATAATTTCACAATTTAAGTTCACAAGCTAAAGTATACAATTTGCTGTGGATTGAAGGTCCCACCCAAAATCATTGAAGCTTAAATTGTGTCCCCTAAAGTTCTAGGTATTAGAAACTTGGCCCCTGCTATAACTGTTGAGGGTGGAAAATCTTATTTTGGTAATTGAAAGGCAGGGCCTTGAAGAGGTGATTAGACTGTAGGACCATGCCGTAGTGAATGGATTAATAATGGTGGTCAGGGGCATG
>NW_007738296.1:43894-45345 GCF_000696425.1 Galeopterus variegatus | reverse complement strand
GATGCAAGAAGTGATTTAAATGCTGGATTTAATTTTGATGGATTTTAAGTAGAATATGTTCATCAAGAGGTGTGGTTTATTTATTATTTTCCTGACAGGTACTCTTGCCTCCGTATTCCTGAATCTCCTCACGTTGCTGAATCTTCTTAGCTCGGGTGGTGGAGAGTGGGCCTGAGTTAACATCTGGTGCTTTGGGGTCATTTCCTATAATCCAGTTATTCAACTGAAAAGAGCCTTATGTCTGTGCCTTATGGACACAGATACATAACATTTTTTAAAGTCCAAATTGCTCCTTTGATTTCAGTGACAATCCAGTCCTTATGACTATAATCACTTCTTGGGTGGTTATAAATACAAAATATCAATATAAAATTTTATATTGGGCCAAGCAGGGGTATTGGAAGCTAGGAAGATCCCACAGATAGGAGGTGACATTACTGGATTTCACACTTTTCTGCTTCAAAGCAGTCATTTTATTTTATTTTTATTTTTAAAAATTAAAAAAAAAATTAATTATTATTATTTTTTTACATTCTGTGATGTTGTAGAGCAGTTGGGAGGGAGGGGGAGAGGGGAAAGGGGAAAGAAATGGGATGGAAGGAGGAGGAAGGGGGAGGGGTGGGATTGAGGCCTGTGGCACCCCCCACATTCCCACAGGGGAGACCAGGGGGCTTCCAGTGGTGGCTTGGTCATTGCCGGGCTGGGTGTAGATGTCAGTGGGGTGTGGCAACAGCCCTGTCCCCCCACCTCAGCTCACGAACCTGGGGCCCTTCTTGCTGAGGCTTGCTGGTCATCACTGGGCTGGTTGAGCGTGGGGGATAGTGGTGGTGTTGTGGTTGAGACCCTCGGTCCCCTGCTGCCCCGGCTCAGGAGAGCCCGGGGTGCCTCCTGCAGTGGCTTGGTGGTCATCACTGGGCTGGCTGCTTGTGCAGGGGAGGGAAGGGAATGGACAAGGCCCTTGGCCCCCTGCTGCCCTGGCTCAGGTGAGCCTGGGGCACTTCCTGCAGTGGCTTGGTGGTTGTCGCTGGCATGGTTGCACTTGTCAGGGGGGTGTGGCCAACACCCTGGGTCCCCATCCTTGGGACTGGTTGCAGGTGTCAGGGGGCATGCTGAGGCCCCCAGCCATCCCCCCTTTCTGGCTTGGTAGCCCAGGGGACTTCCAGTCCTTCCAGGTATTATAGGTGTTCTTTGGTGAAATGAGACCTTTACTAGTTAATATCAAACTTTGTCTCTGGTTGTGGGTACTTTGTTTTTTCTTTCAGTTCTGTGTTGGATTATTTGCTGTTCCCACCACTTAAACTCTGCACTGGAACTAATTCGTTGTCCTTTGCTTACTTCTAAAACGGTCAGCTTCCTGTGGGGACCAGTACTTGAGCCCTGTGGTTGGGCTAAATTGATGCTTTGCTGCTGATTCCCTGGGAAAGGCTTTTTGTGCAGCTCTGGTTTTAATA
>NW_007738296.1:41180-42123 GCF_000696425.1 Galeopterus variegatus | reverse complement strand
GAGATGTTAAATAGATGTCATATGAATAAAAATTATCATGAGACTACTATGAACAATTATATGACGACATATTAGATCTCAGAAGAAATGAGTAAATTTCCACAAACATACAACCTAACAAGAATGAAGCATGAAGAAATAAAATCTGAGCAGAACTTTAACTAGTAAGGAAATGGAATCAGTAATCAAATGCTTCCCAACAAAGAAAAGCTCACACCAGATGGCTTCACCAAAGAATTCTACGAAATATTAAAAAGCAAAAACCAAACAAACAAAAAAAACCCCACCAATTCTTCTGAAGCTCTTCCAAAAAATTGAAGAGGAGAAAATATTTTCAAGTTCATTCTATGAGGTCAGTATTACCCTGATACCAAAATCAAAGATACACAAGAGAAGAAAACTACAGACCAATATCACTGATAAATATTGATACAAAAATCCTCAACAAAGTACTAGCAAACTGAATACAACAACACATTGAAAGGAAAATGAATCACAGTATGACCAAATAGCATTTATCCTTGAGATGCAAAGATGGAATCACAGTATGACCAAATAGCATTTATCCTTGAGATGCAAAGATGGTTCAACATATGCAAAATAAATGCAATGCACCATGTTAACAGAATAAAGAATAAAAAATCACATAATCATCTCAGTTGATGCAGAAAAAGCTTTTGACAAATTTCAACACCCATTCATGATTAAAAATTATATATTCAACAAACTAGGATAGAAGAAAATTACCTCGAATAATACAGGCCATCAATAAGAAGCCTACATTTAACATCATACTCAATGGTGAAACACTGAAACATTTTCCTCTAAGATCAGAAACAGGACAAGGATGCTCACTTTCATGACTTATACTTAACATAGTACTGGAAGTTTTAGCCAGAGCAATCAAGCAAGAAGAAAAAATGAGGCAAGGCATGCAAGAAGA
>NW_007738296.1:37692-41073 GCF_000696425.1 Galeopterus variegatus | reverse complement strand
CCAAAGTAATATACAAATTTAAAGCAATCCCAATGGCTTTGTTTGAAGAAGTAGAAAAAAAACATCCTGAAATTCTTCATAGGGAATTTAAAAGTAGTCCAAAGAGTCACAGCAATTTTGATAAAAAGGAAAGGAAAAAAAAATAAAAGGTAAAGCTAAAGCTGTGGGTCTCACACATCCTGATTTCAAATTTTCAAATCATGCTACAAAGCTACAGTAAACAAAACAGTATGGTACTTGCATAAAAATAGACATGCAAACCAATGGAACAGAATACAGATTTGGAAATAAGCTCTCGCATATATTCACACAGTTGCTATGGTCTGAATGTGTCACCTAAAGTTTGTATGCTAAAACCTATTCCCCTGTGTGATACTATTAAGATGCAGAACCTTTATGAGATGATTAAGTCATGAGAGCAGAGGCCANAGATTTATTATTGTTAAAATGTCCAGGCTACCCAAAGTAATATACAAATTTAAAGCAATCCGAATGGCTATTTTTTGAAGAAGTAGAAAAAAACTATCCTGAAATTCTTCATAGGGAATTTAAAAGTAGTCCAAAGAGTCACAGCAATTTTGAAAAAAAGGAAAGGAAAAAAAAATAAAAGGTAAAGCTAAAGCTGTGGGTCTCACACATCCTGATTTCAAATTTTCAAATCATGCTACAAAGCTACAGTAAACAAAACAGTATGGTACTTGCATAAAAACAGACATGCAAACCAATGGAACAGAATACAGATTTTGGAAATAAGCTCTCGCATATATTCACACAGTTGCTATGGTCTGAATGTGTCACCTAAAGTTCGTATGCTAAAACCTATTCCCCCGTGTGATACTATTAAGATGCAGAACCTTTATGAGATGATTAAGTCATGAGAGCAGAGGCCACATGGTTGAGATTAGGGCTCTTATAAAATGGCTTAAGGGAATGGGTTTATTCTCTTCTGCTCTTCCACCATCTTAGGACATAGTGTTTGTCCCTTTTTAGCCCTTCTGTCCCTTCCACCACATGAGGACACCTAGATGCCATCTGTGAGGAATAGGCCTTCATCAGACACCAAACTTGCTGGGACTGATATTGGATTTCTCAGCCTCCAAAACTGTGAGGAAACAAAGGTCTGTTCTTTATAAATTACCCAGCCTTGGGTAATTTGTTAAAGCACAAATCGACTAAGATAACAGTCAAATGATCTTCAACAAAGGTGCCAAGGATACACAATGTAGAAAGGATAGTCTCTTCAACAAATAGCTTTGGGATAACAGTATATCCATGTGCAAAAGAGTGAAGCTAAACCCTTACTTTATACCACATGCAAACTTTAACTCAAAATGGATTAAAGACCTAAACATGAAACTTAAAACTATAAAACTATTAGAATAAAACATAGGGGAAAAGATTTATGACATTGAATTTGGCAATGATTTCTTGTATATGACACCAAAGCACAGAGAACAAAAGTAAAAATAGACAAGTTTTTGATGGAACTACATCTAACTTAAAAATTTCCACATGGCAAGGCAAGAAGCAATAGAGCATGCCTGGGATCCTAAAGCACAACCCAAGGGCAGCATTCCCTGACTAGAAGCAGATGGAGAGCACACCAAAAAGACCACTTCAGCATGGGTGGCCCACCACAGCCACAGCAAAAGTGGCAGATGCCACAGCAGTAGGCACAGCTTCTGTGTAGGCAGCCCAACAGACACTCGACTGCATTGACACAAGGAAAGTCACCAATGGAGATTGGAGAAAGAAGAGGATGTCCCGTCCCTCAAAACCCACTCCAGAGTAATAGAAGAAGTGATCGTTCTACCAGATGATCAGATATGAACATACAGATACTAGAAATACAAAAACACAAGAAAATATGTCACCATCAAAAGAACAGAGCAATTGCTAAGTACCAGACCCTATAGAGCAGAAAACTCTTGAAATGACTGAAAAGTAATTCTGAGCAACAATCTTTAGTAAACTCACTGACATACAAGAAGACTCAGTTGGAGAACATAATGAAACAAGAAAAAAAAAATCCATGATAGGAAGGAGGAAATTTACAGAGATTAAACCCTTAAAAAAGAAATGTAGAGGAACTCTTGGAACTGCAAGATTCATTCAATGAAATAAGAAACACGACTGATGGTTTAAGCAGCACACGACTGATGGTTTAAGAACACGACTGATGGTTTAACTAGCAGACTACAACAAGCAGAAGAAAGCATTTCTGATCTTGAAGGTAGTCTTTTTGAAACAACTCAGGTGAATGAAAAGAAGGAGAAAAGAATTTAAAAGAATGAAGAAAATCTAAGAGAACAAGTAGACAACCATAAGTGCACAAACATTTGAATCATGGGTGTTCCAGAAGGGGAGGAGAAGGTAAGTTCTATGTTACGTATATTTCACCACAATAAAGTGTCAGTGGTATTGAGAGGGTATAGAGAGAGATACTGATGGGTGCATACATCACCACTGTCCCTCTCCAGAACTCCCTCATCTCCCAAACTCAGACTCTGCACCCACTGAATACCAACTCCTGCAGTGCTGGGCTGGCGGCAGCCAGTGGAAATCTGCCCTGTGGGAATCTGACCACCCTGGATCCCAGTCTCTCCGCAGCTGGACTTGTTGTGAGGCTGTCGGATGGAAAAGGAACCAGAACGCCCAACTGAGAATTTTCAAAGGAGGTCTTGATTAGCCGGCCGGCAACTGTCTCTCCAGATATTCTGGTAAGAGAACAGCCCTGAGTTTAAATTTAAGGGGTCTTTTAAAGGCACATAGTCACACAGGCAAGAAAATCATATAGTCACACACTTATAGTCATCATATAGTCACACACGTTCCCTCCTAGTGTGAGGAGGGAGTGGGGTTTGCGAGGCCTACCGCAAGCTGGTTACAGAAGCCAAGATAAGCCAGTTAATCACTTAGGGACAAGAAAAACTTCCACAGGGCAGTTTCCTCCTTAGGTTGTCTAGATACATCCAGATACAGCTCTTGATTTTATCAGTCAGGGACAGCATAGGCGGGGAACAGCAAAGGCAGGCAGAATTTAAAACTTTTCTAAGTACAGGACAATTTTTAACCTTCAATTTTCACCATAAGTATTGGGGGGCGTTTTCAAACAAGGACACTTTTCAAACAGTAAAAATGGCATAAGCTAAATCAATGTACCTCGTCACAGACTGTGAGGTGTGGAACACGCTCTGCGATGGGAGAAGAGCCAGGTCTTCCTCCGAGGGCGCAGGGGGAACAGGTAACAAAGCCAAGTGCATCCAGTCCACAGTCAGCTAGCTCTGCGGCCAGCTCTGTCTCTCGCTCCTGGGCTTGGTCCTTCATTCCTTCCACAACATATCCCATACTCCTCCGCCTCGTGCCCATTTGCTTAAGATG
>NW_007738296.1:35572-36894 GCF_000696425.1 Galeopterus variegatus | reverse complement strand
AGATGGTTGAAACCGGCTTTATCTGCACACTCATGCTCCTGCACACTGGGGCGCACTGGGGAATCACATTTTCCAGGGAGTCTAAGGAAGCGCAGCACAGCGCCCCAGAGTGTGGGTGCTGCAGAGAGAGGCCTCGTTTCTGTTGGGTCCTGACCACGTCAGCCACGTCACTAAACCTCTCTTGAAACACAGTAAAGCCTAAGCCTGTGAACCAAACTGACTCCATCTTCCCTGCAGAAGACACTTTGTTACTTTTCCACTCCTCAGTCATGAGACCCCTCAGGGCAAATCATTACCCCATGGGGTTGCCCTGACAAAACAGACTGACAAAAGAGAGGAAACAGATATTTACTGAGTTGCAAAACCCCTCCCCAAGGCTTGTTTACTATAATTGCAAAACTTACAGATTAACCTTAAGACCCTTTTAGGAATTCCCACCTGTGCACAAAGCATCAAGGTGACTGCTACAATGAGCCTCCTGGGGTGACAATGATGAACAGCACTGCCTACTGAGCATGAGCCCATGACTCAGCTGGGAAGAACAGAACAGACCACCTCCAGTGACGCTGCCTGCCACCCCTTAACTCCTTTCCTATAAAAAGACCCTGAGCAGCTCCCCTGGGGGCGGGGGCTAGCTTTACTGTTGTTACCCCCCTCATGCATAAGTCTATCTCCTCTTTTAATAAAGCGTTGCTTGCTTTACTGCTGGGTACATTGTTAATTTCTATGACTTTGGAATCCGAGAGCCTAATTTAATCACAAATTAGAAGGGCATCGGAGAGGACGCTAGCTGCAAGAGGCAAGTGGCCACTGGGACTATTTTGCTCCCATGTCTCTGCTGCTGGTAGGTCTCTCCTGGAGTCCCCGGCCTAAGTTCTGACAAGGCAGTGCTTTATTCTCTCTACCTTTCTCTGACTTTCTGAGCCCTCTTCTGTTTGCTTGGATTGTATCCACGTCTGTACAGGTGCGCCCTGGAGGGCTCCCGGCTATGCTTTGTTTTTCTGATTTAAATCTAGTCAATACTTTTCTTCTTTATGCTGAAAACAGTGGGGAGAACTGCTTTTATCAATTCCTGTTAATGGAATAGGTTGGCCCTGCCGATTGGGACTAGGCTGAACTGGACCCCACTGCTCCTCTTTTCTCTTTGTTTGCTTGCTTGGTTAGACATTTAGTTGGGTACCTGTCATCTGAATACACCTTCCAATCCTTGCATCAACTTTTGGGCTTCGAGGTCATTTGTTTAATGCGAGAGGGCAGGGCGAGCCTGGCCTGTTGGTAACACTCTGTGCCTCGGTTTCTTTGTCAGAAGAACAGGGAGAGTA
>NW_007738296.1:32670-34459 GCF_000696425.1 Galeopterus variegatus | reverse complement strand
GGGGCTGAGAAGAGGGCTGGGATCCAGCTGCTCCCATGGATAGCTCAAGCAGCAGCTTCTCCCGCCCCGCCTCTGTCATCCAAACATGCCGGGGACACCTTGGGGTGGGGGGGCGGCCTCCTCGATGCACAGTGCCATGCAGAGTGGGAACCATGCAAAAAGACCCGCAGCCAGGAGGCAGTGCTGACACCGCTAGACCCTCCCTGGGGCAGAGCGTCTCTGCTGCCCCCACCCCAGCGATGCACAGCAGAGCAGCCCTCTGAGCCACCAGCCTGCGCCATGGAGACTTCACAGCAGCTGGATGTAGAGGCGTGACGTGTCTGAACTGAGAGGCTTGAGCCACCGAGGCCGCTGCCTTGTGTAGCTCAGAACCGGCCTCAGCCACGATGGCCCCTGACCACCCTCGGGGTCTGCTGGTGACAGACGTCCCCTCGTCCCTTCCTTGTCACCGCTATGCTGATGACACAAGCACTGCCGCCTCCAGCCTGGGCTCCTCTCCCCAGCTCCAGCTGCATCTCTGCAGCCACCAAGTGGCCACCTCCCCTGGGGGCTAAGAGGTGTCCAGACAACAGAGATGGGGTCTGCTGTGCCCATCCCAGGGGGTCGCTCTGAGCCAGACTCAGGAGCTGTCCCCCACCCCCTACTCCCCTTCATGCCCCAGCTCTGCACATTAGTGCTCCTGACGGTTCCTCCTCCAGAATCTAATCCCACCACTCACACCACCTGCAGCCACAGCCCCGTCAAGCCCCCACCTGCGTCACTGCCCAACACACTCCTCGCCCCCAGCATCGCACACCCAGGCCCACGAGGCTTCACGAATCAAACGTCAGACCAGGGCACCCCCACTCCCAGCTCCTGAGGGTCCTCATGTTTGCTTAGCATCTGTTGGGGGGGACGTCAAACGGCCCTGAAGTCCTCCCCAGGCTGCCCCTTAGCTTCCTGACACCACCACTCCTGGGNCCCTGGCGATGCCGCAGGCGTGCTGTAAGTTGCTTCTGAGTCTGCTGCGAAGTTTCACCGTTTCTCTGGGTTGAAATCACATGTCCTCATCAAGCTCTCACTGCTGATTCCCAAAAGTTCCTTCATGATATTTAAGGTGCTGGAGTCATGAAATAATTCTTTCATTTTTTTTGAGAGTATGATTTTTCTGACTTTTTTCCTCTAAGTTCCCCCAAGATATCCTCCAAAAAAAAAAAAAAATTATGACTCTTTTATTCCGCAGGTGTGTGGGAGATGGAGAAGGAGTGGGAGACAGTCTGTCCCAGTGCTCCTGTCCCTGGAGGCCAGGATTCCCCTCAAGCCTTGCTGAAGTCCTGTTGCAGCTGGGAACAGGTGAAAACTTGCTGTTTAGTTTTTGGAGAGTCAGATAAACAGGCCGTTTGCGGCAGCCCCCGTGTGGCCTCAGGGGCTGAGAAGAGGGCTGGGATCCAGCTGCTCCCATGGATAGCTCAAGCAGCAGCTTCTCTGCCCTGCCTCTGTCATCCAAACATGCCATGGACACCTTGGGGGTGGGGGGGCGGCCTCCTCGATGCACAGTGCCATGCAGAGGAACCGTGGAAACCGCAGCACGTGCGGACAGTCCGGCAGCCAGGAGGCAGTGCTGACACCGCTAGACCCTCCCTGGGGCAGAGTGTCTCTGCTGCCCCCCACCCCAGCGATGCACAGCAGAGCAGCCCTCTGAGCCACTAGCCTGCGCCATGGAGACTTCACAGCAGCTGGATTTAGAGGCGTGACGTGTCTGAACTGAGAGGCTTGAGCCACCGAGGCCGCTGCCTTGTGTAGCTCACAA
>NW_007738296.1:30699-31495 GCF_000696425.1 Galeopterus variegatus | reverse complement strand
CCCTGGGTGTGCATGTAGCAGGGGGCCGCTGTCCCAGGGTGCACGCTGTCAATGGCAAAACCGGATCCTCCACGCATCTCTGCCTCCAGCTCCATGCTCCCTGCACCGCCCAGCGACATATCCCACGTGACGAAGGGATTTCGGCCTTGGAGCAGGGATGCTGCTGTTCTCCAGGGGCAGACGGTTCACTGAGGAGGGATGCCGGGCTCACAGAATGTCTGACATGTGGAGAACCAGGGTAGAAACCCTTGTGCCCGTGCCTCAGCATTGGCCTGGTCCTGCGCCCAATTCACCACACAGGCATGGGACTCCAGGTGTCCTCACCTGAGTGTGCTCAGGCTCAGCTGTGCCCTTCTGCACAGTTGTATCCATGCTACTAATTTCAACTGTCATGCCAAACTCATTTTGGGCCTCCTGGATCCAGGAGTGGTCCCCACTTAGGACCTCTAGGTGTNAGGGTGTGTCACACGTGTGGCCCTAGCCCTAAGCTGCCCTGTAAACACAAGGTGAGACCCTAATGCTGCATGGGGCGCTGAGAGTAATTAATGCCTCTCAAATGACAGTACTGGATATTTTCTGGGTAACAGAGACTTGTGGCACTTGGGAGTTTTAACTATGCAGGTTGATGTCAGACACGCTATTGGCCATTCTCTACCAAGTGTCTGCAATTACAGCGAATTGGCTGGTTTGTGCTGTTAAACAAGGCTGGCTTCCTGTAAGCAGGGCTGTCCCACTCGCAGGCTCCCTGGGAGGCTGGGCTGGAATCAGCTGAGTGGCAGATGAAGTGCCACCCTCC
>NW_007738296.1:28126-29674 GCF_000696425.1 Galeopterus variegatus | reverse complement strand
GTAAACCCTGAAAATGTTTCCATTACAAGCATGTTCACCTGAGCGCTCTCTACAAAGCAGCAACATACCATGAGCGCCCCGATCAACCAAGAAAGAGATTGGCAGCGTCCCTGGGGGCCTGGCCCCTGACTGCGTGTCGACCAGCCACTTCTGCAGAAGGGCCCAGCACGGTGGCCCACAGCCATCTGCAAGGGTGTGTGATGTTCAGACAAATAGCGGAAGCAATAGGAGAAATTTTGTGCATAACACGACTGCATCCGTGTTGAACACAGCTACACACACTCTCAGAAAGCGAGTTTAGGGCCGGCCCGTGGCTCACTCGGGAGAGTGCGGTGCTGATAACACCAAGGCCCCGGGTTCAGATCCCATATAGGGATGGCCGGTTCGCTCACTGGCTGAGCGTGGTGCTGACAACACCAAGTCAGGGGTTAAGATCCCCTTACCGGTCATCTTTAAAAAAAAAAAAAGAAAAGAAAAGAAAGCGAGTTTATTCCTGCAATCTTCTCCAGGGCACCCACTCCCACGCTTGATGCGGAACTGCCGTTGTTTGGTGTGATCACCTCCACTGTTAGCGTCAGGTTGGCAGCTACCACTCACCCCTCTTACAGGATTCCCCCAGCCACTCTGCTTCGGGGTCTGGTCTGCACTGACCTGCAGCCCAGGCATCACCGTGGCCAGAGCCCAGCTCACCCCGCAGTGCTGGAGACACCCGGCTGCCCGCCACAGTCTGCTTTCCTTTGTCCTGAGTTTCTGTCCAAATAACATCTCCCACCCGCTCCACCCTGCAGCTCGGGAGCAATGTCCCCAAGTTTCCAGTGGGAAGTGGGTGGAGGTGAGGTGTACCCCAGCCAGTCTGCTGTGAGGAGGAAGGAAGGACACTGTGCCCTGTGGTCACCCCACACCACCACCCACCTGCCCTGCCACTGGCCCTCCACCCAGGAGGAAGGTGAGAAGCCAGGAGGACACAGCCTGGGCCCAAGTTGCTGCGGCAGCTGAGCAGTCCACCTGCATCCCTAGATGCTGACGTGAGGGAATGGATGCCTCCTCCTTCCAGCCTCTGGTGTATTGGGACTCTTCGTAACCTCGATGTTTCCCTAAACACAAAGGTGCTTTGCCAACCCCTCCCCAGAGGTAACAGAAAATGAGACTTATTGTAGCTCACCCTTCCTCAACCACAGCCCACGCTGAAGAGATGTGTCTCAAGACCATTACTCATGCGACGGTGCTTAAAGGCATGCCCTCAGGAAGAACCCTGGGGTCCAGCCTCCCCCAACTCTGCTGTCTGCTTTCAGGAGAGGCTTCCCCGAAACCACACAGCCTGCTCAGTTTCCTCAATAGCCACTCTTTGCAACTGCCCAAGCTTTCCTTGCTTTAAACATCCATTTCAGTCCCGTTGAACCTAAGGTGGCAGTGCCATCATGTGTCTCGTGATCGATTTCTTCTAACCCTGTAATTATTGGTTACAAGATGTCCTTTTTTTTTTTTTTCTTTTTGTCTTTTTTACTGACCGGTAACGGGATTGCAACCCTTGGTGTCGCGCCCGTACCG
>NW_007738296.1:3741-27925 GCF_000696425.1 Galeopterus variegatus | reverse complement strand
CATTACTCAAGCGACGGTGCTTAAAGGCACGCCCTCGGGAAGAACCCTGTGGTTCAGCCTCCCCCAACTCTGCTGTCTGCTTTCAGGAGAGGTTTCCCTGAAACCACACAGCCTGCTCCGTTTCCTCGACAGCCACGCTTTGCAACTGCCTGAGCTTTCCTTGCTTTAAACATCCATTTCAGTCCCGTTGAGCCTAAGGCGGCAGTGCCATCATGTGTCTCGTGATCGATTTCTTCTAACCCTGTAATTATTGGTTACAAGATGTTCTTAATGATGAATTCCAGAAGAACCAGCTTTCCAAGATAACTCATTCTGGGCCTGGTACTGGCACAGCCTCGCTGCAGACAGGCTCATACTCTGACGGGCTGGGCCATGGACCTTCCACCAGAAGGGCCTTCGACGCCCTTGTTCAGCCCAGACCCCGCCCATTGCTATTTGTACCAGTCTGCTCCAGACCTCGGTCACCTCCCACACAAAAGGTTATTTTATTACACACTGTAGTGGGTTGGATAGTGCCCCCATTAGATGTGTTCCCAGAACCTGTTCAGGGGACCTTATTTGGAAAAAGAGTATTTGCAGATATAATTAAGAATTTTGAGATGACATGATCTAGGATTAGAGTGGGCCCTAAATCCAATGACAGGTGTCCTAGAGAGAGATGGAAGAGGAAACAGACACAGAGGAGAAGCCACGTGAAGATGGAGGCAGAGACTGGAGTGATGCGGCCACAAGCCCAGGGACACCTGGAGGGAGCATGGCCCTGCTACACCTGGATTGCCGGAGACCAGCTTCAGTCGAGTTGTGTGTACCCAAAAAGGGAGAGGGAGGGTTGGCGAAAATAACAAACACAGACAGAGACCTCAATGCATCAGTATGCACGTTCTCTCTCTGCGGGCTCTCAGCGTGTTGCAGCTGGAGCCCAGTAGAGCATGAGACGATGCCCTTTATTTAGATTTTTCTCTGCAGGGGGGTTTTTGGTACTATTTTTATTGTATCAGCCAGCTTGAATCAACAGTCCAAAAAGCAGGGAGGAAACTTTTTTAGAGGTCAGCACGTCTTAGGTGATCAACTCATGCTTCTTTTTCCTGGAATCAGGTTATCAGATTCAAACCATCCCTTCATTGTCTTGAAGTTATCTTGTGACCTTTTTCTGTTAGCAAGCTGTGGTTAATATCCACCCTATTAACAGGGTGGCAGCTATTTTGTAGATAACCTATATCTATTCTTAAACGTAAATACAACTTTGCTAAAAGGAAAAATGTTAACATTTCTGTGACCCTGTAATCTTGATCTAAATGTCAAAGTGTCCTCGTGCACAGCACCATCCCTCACAGAACCAGTTACATTTACCTCTTAGGTCTAATTTTGCAGGTTTAATAATTTTACAGCATATATTTTTATCCCAATACCTGATTTTTAATGATTTATTCAAACTGGACACCACCAAGTAAAGGGGGTTCTACAGTTTCATTCCTATATACTTAATTTATCCCTATCATATAATTTCCCATTAATACCAACCATTCTCTTGCCATTAATATAATCTCCAGTAAATGATGTTTGTCAGCTTACATTAGGCTGCAGCTCATATTTAGTCATGAGCGGTGCTTTTGGAACATATGTTGGTGTGGTCAATTTATCATAAGGGGATAATTTTAAATTGCCCAATTTACTTGGATCCTCTGTGGGAATGTTTAGTTCAATCACCGCAAAATCATTTGTGTTATTTTTATAATATTTCAGGAATTCAGAGAACTGCCACGCTAACCAAAATATCGAGAGAAGGCAAAAACCACAAAGCTGAGGCAGGAACCCTTATGGTTGTAGCAAGTGCTCGTAGCTGCGGCCTTGCCAGCAGCTCTCCCTCCGGCGGCCTTGCCAACTCGGAGAGGGCAGCCCAAGCTGACTCCTTTAGGATCCTGCCATGGCGTGGACTGCACCACTGGATCTCAGACTTCTGCCCTCAGAGCTGGGGGAGAATCAATTCCTGTTGTGTTAAGCCCCCAGTGTGTGGTCCTTTGCTATGGCTGCCCCAGGACACTCACACAGTCCCCGTTGTGTAGGCTCCTGGAAGTGTGGGTCTCCTTAAAGGGAAGTAAAGGCCAGATCACACACCCCTTAGAGTCAGCAGTGGGGTCACTGAGAGTCCAGGCACAGTGTCTGGTCGCAGGCTGCTGGAGGGCATGCCTTGGACCCATCCCAGAGGCTGCAGCCTGTGACCAGATCCCCCATCATTCACAAGCCACAGTAGGAGGGGCAGGTGCATCTCAGTCAACCTCTGACTGTGGAGACTCCAGAATCACCATTCACACTGGTGATTAGGAAGCCAGCAGCCGCATCTGTGAAAACCCACTTCTGACATTTGCATTGCAAATGAACAGGATTCTGAGGTTGACCGGGAGATGGGGACTTGCTCACAGTCACCAGCGGTCAGTCCTCATGAGAAAGCTTGCAGGCCCCCAGAGCCAGCCTCTGGTGAATGTGAGCTGTCCTCGTGCTGACTGCTCCTGCACTGGCTCACCCATCCCTCGCAGGGAACACCAGGCCAGATGTGTGCAAAGATGTTAGACACCAAGGAGCAGACACTGGCCAGGAGCCAGGCGAGAGGCACACAGTGCTGGAGTTGAGTCACGCCTCCTGGTTTCTGGCCCCAGGTGCTGTTTTTGTCTGGGTGGATTAACCTGGGCTATGCCTCCTTAGGGCTTTTTTCTTGCTTCCTCACCTCTGCCTGCTGTAGGAGAACTTCAGATGGCAGGTGTGGGAGCCGCACCCACCTCATCAGCAGTTCGTTGTCCAGCTCTGCCTGTGGTGGGTCCAGCAGGCCGCTTCAGCTGGGTACTGTGGGGCCTGGGAGCCCTCGCACCCCTCCTGGCCTGCAGCCCTGCAGCACTGATGGAGGCAGGAAGTGCAGCCTCAGGGGCACTGTAGCTGCAGGGAGGGCGATTTATTCAGACCTCTGGGTCTGTGGGGCCTGGCCTTCCTGGGCCTGCCTGCCTTGGGTTGGCCTTGGAGGGGTGGGGCTGCCCAGGCGGGCTGATGGTGGCCCATCAGGGCAGCGCTGGGAACTGTAGTTGAAGAAAACCACCTTGCTGTGTCCCAGCCCAGTCCCAGGAACAGGTCCCAGGGGTCAGCAGGGGTCAGCATGGGCCTGGGGCTGCTACTCTGGTTTGGCTTCTTAAAATCACTTTCACCATTCAAAAGTGAACGACTCAGTGGTTTTTAATACATCATGGTGCAGTGCAGCCACCACCTCTATTTAGACCCTGGATATTCTCATCACCACAAAAGGAGACCCCGTCCCCATCAGCAGTCACCCCACCCCCCGCCCCGGCTAGCATTGATCTGCTTTCTGTCCCTGTGGACTTGCCTGTTCTGTACACACGTGTAAACAGCCTCACATGCTCTGTGCCGTGTGTGTCTGGCATCTTCCCCTCCGCTTCTCGTGTGAGGCTCACCCGCATCAGCATGTCACAGCTTCAGGCCTCGGTTGAACAATCTCCATGGTGTGGACAGACCATGTGTGTCCATCTATCCATGCACAAGGGATGCCTGGGCTGTCCCTGCTCTGTATTAATGCAAAGTTGGGGAGGACGGCCTCCCACTGTCACCACTGAGGGTCTCTGAGGGCCTGGGATATCCAGTGCAGGGCCCACCACTGAGGACTCCCCTCTCGTTTGGGCTCTTTTTTGGGGCTGCTTCTTCCCAGGCCCCTCAGCTGGGCTGGCTCCCTGGCAGGTCAGAGTTCAGCTCTGAGGCAGGTGCAGTGAGCAGAGATGGGGAGTGGAGGGGCAGCTGTGTCCCCGAGTGGCACTTCCTTCTGTGTGACCCTGCCCCTGGCTTTCTGCCAGCCCTTCCAGGTCTCCAGGATACAGAGGTCTGAGCAGTTCCCACCACGAGGCACCTGCTCCCTATCCCCGAAAGCTCTTCTGGAACCAGTCAGCGTGCTCGTGGCATTCCCTCTTAGCAAGGGTCTCCTGGAGATGTGCCTGCAGCTGGGGCTCTTGTGCTAGAATTCCACCTTCCTGTACGTGGGACTCTGTGGTCAGCCATTGAATGCTGTCCCCAAAGATGCCCACATCCCCATTCCAGAACCTGTGAGTTGGCCCCTCACATGGCAAAGGGACCTGGCAGATGTGATTCGGTTACGGATCCTGAGATGCAGAGATGGCTCCAGATTGTCTGAGTGGGCTCAATGTCATCACAATGTCCTTATTGTTAGATTCAGTGAGACACAGAATAGGGAAAGAGAGAGAGACCAAGCCAGGCACTATTTCAGCCAAAAACCTTTATTCCACTAACATGGAAGGGAGACTGAGCCAGGTTAGTTTCCGCCAACAAAGGAAAGCAGGAGGTTTATAAGACATTGCGGGTTCTGGCAGAGTAATGGGCAGTTTTGAAATCAGTGGTATGCAAGTGACACCGCCCTTGTGGTCTGATAATATCTGGCCGGCTAAGGCACAGGCTCCCAATTAGCCACTGTCTCGGTACAAAGCATTCCAGCCTGAAGCCTACGGACACAATGCACAAGACTTTCCCTTGATGATAAAGGTAATGTTTACCCCTTCCCAGGAGGGGAACAGTGGAAAAGCCACTCAACATAGCTGTGCTGAAGCTAAGCCAGCCCCGAGACCCAATACTTATAGGAGGAGACAGAAGGAGATTAGACACAGACACGGAGGAGAAACCACCTAAAGACAGACGCAGAGACCGGAGTGATGTGGCCACAAGCCCAGGGATGCCTGGAGCCACCAGGAGCTGGAAGAGGCAGGAAGGATCCTCCCCTGGAGCCTCTGGAGGGAGCACGGCCCTGCCACACCTGGACGTCAGCTGGTGAGACCTGTTTTAGACTTGAGCTCCAGAGCTGTGGAAGGATACATGAGTTGTTTAAGCCACTAGTTTGTGGTGTTTGGGACGGCAGCCACTGGAACCAGCGTAGACCCTAATTAGCGATTCTGGAGCATCAACCTGTGTGTTCATCCCTGCATCTGAGGAATGGACCGTATTCATTCGCGTGCTAGGCACATGCAGGAGGGAACCGGGCAGGTGAGAAGTCCTGCGCTGGTGAGGTCTGCCCCCCAGGGAGGAAAGTCAGGCCGTGAGCAGGTGGAATGCACACGGTGTGGGAGCTGCGACAGAGCAGATGAAGTTGAGCCAGTGAAGGGTGCAGTGCTGAATGGGGACATCAGGCGCAGCTGATCAAAAAGTGACCACTGAGCCGGGACAGGTGAGGACGAGGACGCCCATCCCTTCTGGGGGAGGAAACTGCCCATGCAAAGGCCCTGAGCGAGCATCTGCTCCTTGGGAGGGTCCAAGGGCTGGGGACAGAGTGGGTGTGGGGTAGGGATGATGGCAGAGGTCAGGGAGACGGGGGCACAGCGACTGGGGGCTTTGTCAGCTTGGGCTTGGAGGGAGGGGGACATGTTGGGGGTGATGGTTTTCCTCTAGTTTGGTCTTGAAGCCTCTGTCTGGAGGGTGGCTACAAATGCCAGCCCTGCCCTGACAGGGCTCCCGGGGAGGTGGCCGTGGGTGTCTGTGGTGCACCTTACACGGGCAATTCTTCATCCTGGTGAGCAGCCTGACACCTCAGTGTCCACCCGTGACCACGTGTCCCTCACCCAGGAAGCGTGTTCATGTCGGTGGGCCCCCTTGGCTCTCGTCCGACGTGTGTCTAGTTTATTTCTCCTGAGAAGCCCCTCTCCTGGAGAGCCCTGGCCAGGAGGAGAGTCGGTTCAGGTGTCGGGTTGGTAAGACACACAGCAGGCAGCTCAACAAAACCCGTGGAGTCACAGAGGCAGCATGTCGCCCACAGAGCCCAGAGAGCAGAGGGCAGCGCGCCGCTCAGGGCATCCAGGACACACACTCAGCGGGTGCGGAACAAGAGTGGGGACCCTGGGTCAAAGCCTCCACTGGGTTCCAGGGTGTCACCCAGGCACTTTCCCAAGGGCAGTTCTGATGGGAGGGTCCAGAGCAGTCAGGCAGGAGTCCAGGAATCCTGCTGTGACGGAGAGGCGGTCACTGCGGCACGTCTGTGCTGTGGCACGTTTGTGCAGCCCGTGCAGGGTGTGGGGGTCAGCAGGGCCAGATGAGTAGGTGGACTCCTGCTGTCCCCAGGGAGGAGGTGGCAGCGGGCGTTGGCATGAGGCAGGTGTCGGGATCAACCATCTGGAGGAACAGGGGAGGCGGAGAAGTGAGGTTGTGCCAACAGCCCTGCCTCTGGTGTGAGAAAGGTGCTCCTAGATCCAGAAGGAGGCCAAGGCAGCAGGACAGTGGAGGGATGAGCCACAGCGGGCAGAGACAGAGTGTGACGCGCCTGACTTCACGGAGGACCCTCCTCCCCTGCTGGGAACAGACCACAGGGTGATGGCGGCAAGTGGGGAAGCCTGGCCGGGGAGGGATGTCCTGGAGGCCAGAGACTCCATGTGGAAGGGGCGGGCAGGCAGTAGGGCACATGGTCAGAGGGCATCCGGGGAGGTGGGAGGAGTGGGAGGAACATTGGTGCAGCCCTGCTGCAGCTGAGCGCGTCCTCTGTTTTCTGTCGAGGCCACGGTTCCAGCCTCCTCAGGCCCGGTGCAGAGGCCTCTTTCCTCCCTGCGTTCAAACTTCCTTTGAGGACTTAAAAGCACCTCTTTGCCCTCTGCCCTCCTTGCCCTCTTGGTTTGAGGATGGACATAAAAGGGAGCTGTTGGCCAAAAAATGCGGTTGACCACGGGACCTTCAGTGTGGCAGCTGTGACAGTGGAGTCGCCACGCAGCCATGTGCATCCTTCCCCCTGAAATGCATTCTCTTGGCTTCAAGGAGTCAGACTGTGCCCAGTGGTCTGAGCAGGTGTTTGTGGCTCCATAAACGCACCCACGGGAGCGAGTGTGTAAATGGCGTGTGTGTCCCACAAATATGTAACCAGGGAGTTTGTGAAAATGTCCACACCCACAGTCAGCCCAAATAGGCCTCAGAGGCAGCAGCTCCTGGCCCCAGTGACCACCTGGACACCAAGGTGCCCAGTTGGGATGACCAGACAGCATTTCCCAATGTGGGGTCCCAAGACAGAACTGTGAGATACTGCAGAGCCAAACACTTAGAAAGCTGCGCCATCCTGGGCAGAAACGCATGCCGGGTGGGGCTGGTCTAACTTGACCCACAGGTTGCAAGACACACCAAAGGCTGTTTCAAGGAGTGGGCCCTGAGTTCACTATGCCCGCTGTTCTGGGGTCCCCACCGCAAACCTCAGGCCCTGCTTCCTTTCCTTTGAATCCCATCGCAGCCCATGGGGGTGCAGGCTCCTCGGGGGCACATGCCTGGGCCCTGTGGGTTGGGGCCACTGATAGGGATGAAGCAGGCGCAGTCTCAGACAGGAGCCGCCAGGGTCACAGACCCAGGGGAGCTGCAGGCAGACCCGGGCTTTGACACCATGAGGGTGCCGTGGGAGCCAAGGAGGCGAAAGTCCACCTACTACAGGCATGGCAGGGAAGACGCAGAATCTGTGGATTCATGATCTGGTCCGCAGAGAGGGCGCCCGGTCCAGGACGAAGTCCAGGTTCCTTGGCGACCTGCAATAGGCCTTTCAGCGGAATCCTTGGAATACAGGGTGTGGCCTCCCATCTGGGAGGAGCCCGGATCACTAATCTGTGCAGGAGAATCTACCTCCAAGGAGCTGGCAGCCAATGTGTGGGGAAGATGGACTCGGCCACAGCCGGGTCCTGAGAGGAGCCTCAGGACAGGCTGGCGGGAGCGAGGGGCACTGGCTGGGTGCTCCAAGGGGCTCCTGGTGAAGGAGACCCTGGCACGTCTTCTTCCAGCGTAACACAAAGTTGATGAATCAAATCCTTTCACGGGGGAGGGAAGGTGTAGTTAGAGGCAGGGACCACCTGGGAGCCAGACCCCCCAGGGGTGCAGTCCCCACCCCATGCTCCACATCTGGCCACGTCGTCGCTCGGTTTCTCAGAGGCTCCGTGTCCCCATCTGCTGTGTGGAGCGACGGCAGGGGGGACCAAGTGAACACGGGCATGCTGAGAACAGGGACAGTGCGTCCTCTCGAAGAGTCCCCTGGACGTCCCGCAGGTGTCGTCTTTCCAGTGACTGTGCCTGGTGCTCTCTGCAGTCTCTCGGGTTCCTGCAGAGCGCCGTTTGCCATGGAAACCCCCGAGGGTGGGCTGTGCTTTTGGCGGTTCCTCTCTCCCTGTTCTCTGAGTCTCACAGTGGTCAGGCTCCAGTGGCAGACGCGGGTTTCGTCACAGTGCATGGAACACGCCATCACACACCGGGAGCATCGGGGTCTCCCCTGTCCAGCCGCCCCAGCCCTGGGGTCTGGGAAGCAGGGGGAGGAGACACCAGGCTGCACTCAGGGGCTCACCTTCTCCTCAGGCCATGGCATCCCCCAGGATCGAGGCTGTCGTCAGGCAGTAGCACAGGATGGGGGGGTGCCCTGTGTGGGAAGAGGGGACAGGGCAGCTGCTGTTCGTGGACATCACCGCAGGGCTCGTGTGCCGGTGGAGCCCACTCACAGGGCAGGTGCAGACCGTGGGCCTGAGTGAGTAGAGCGTGGGGGTCCCCGCAGGGAGGGGACTCGACACCCCCTCCGTGGTCATCAGGGTGGGGACCGTGTGTGAAGGCACGTCCGTGTGTGAAGCAGAGACCGGCTGTCTCCAAGTGCGGGATGTGGGAGGTTACGGAGCTTCCCCTGACTTTGTCAGAAGAGAAACCAGCCCACTAGTAGCCGCTGCAGCTGGTCACCATGGTGGCTGCAGGCAGGGCTGGCCACCTCAGTAATGTCCTGGAGGAACGGTAGTGGCTGCTGTGGGGAGGGAATGCACAGGACGGCTGGCTGAGGAGGGGTCTAAGGGCCAGCACGGCCAACCCAGACGGTGCCCGGAGCAGCTGACGCCCGCCCCAGGAAGAAGAGAAACATTTCCTCATCGGCCACGGCTCCTAACAGGTGCCACGGCAGGGTGGGGGTGGCACTGGCCAGTGGAGAGGCAGCCACGGGGGCCCCACCTGTCCCTCTGTGTTTCTCCAGGAAACCGCATTGGCTGCGTGGCTCTGTGCCAGAACGGGGCCTACATGGTAGCGGCTGGCACCCACCTCGGCTTCCTGGACTGGGAGACACAGCAGGTGCAGTGGGTGGCCTGGCTGGACAGGGACAAGCCCCACAACAGGTTCACCGACAGCAAGGTGGGCCCTGCCGGGAGGTTTGTGGCAGGTGGGCTTCTGGAAGGTCAGGTGTGGCCTCAGCCCACTGCAACCTGGGTCATCTGGAGGCCAGTGGCCACCTGGACAGTCCCACGCTCAGGGCAAGTGCCAGGGGCCAAGCAGGCAGCTTTGGGCAGCTGTCCCCCTTCATGGCAGGAGACCACTCGGACGTCCAGTGCATGCCGTGTGCTGCTGGGCGCTTCCAGATGAGAGTTGTCGTTCCATTGCGTTCTGTCCAATTCCATACCCCATCTTTTCACCCCACTATGCCTCCTGGGCTCCTGGCTATCCGTCCAGATGTGGCTTCAGCCACCCCTGGAAATGTTAATCTCATCAGCATGTGGCATGGCGAAGGGCACCTTCCCTGAGGTATCCATGTTCGTGAGAATGCCCCGTGTGCCCTGGGTGTCCTGGGGTGGGATTCAGAGCCCCATGAGCACAGTCTGTGTCCTGGGGTGGCCTGCAGTGCTCGGGCCTCCGGGAGGGCCCTCAGCCCCGAGGTGGAGGGGGCCGGGGAGGTCTCACACCTGGGGATGTGAGCGTGTGGGCACAGTTGAGCCGCCTGCAGACAATTTGCTGTAGAAACCCTGGCTCTTGCCTGAGAAGACTGGGAGGAAACCTGCACGTGGAGATGCCGGGCTGGGGCTGGGGCTGGGGCTGGGGGCACGGCTCAGCCTGCAGAGCACCAGCGGTGCCCGAACCGGCCAGGGGTGTGGTTCTCCCACCAGGTGGAGGGTGTGGGAAGTGTGCCCTGTGCACCAGTGTGTGCCGGGGTCCCCAAGACCACCCAGGTCTGGACACTCCCAGGCAGCTCACGGGGTCGGTATATTGTGGTGTGCTTGCGGCTAACATGGGTCTCAGGGCTCCTGAGGACACACAGCCGGGTCTTGGGGAGGACAGCAGGGTCAGGAGGAGCCACACGCCACTTCCCTGTGCTCCCTGCCTCCCACGAGGTCTGCAGAACACCCTCTTCCCAGCAATGAAGAGGCAGCCACATGTGTGTGATGGTTCCTCCTGGGGAGCCCGTCAGGGACTCGGTGCCCAGGGTGTGTGCTGGGGGCTGGTCACATGGGCGCCATCCACCCTGTATCTCCCAAACTTCAGGCACCCAGAGGAAAGCCCGTGTGCAGCATAAACCCATGGTTCGCACTGTGTGGGCACAGGGCCTCTTACTGGTGAGGGAGATTTCATAGCAGCATAGGGAGCTGCTCAGCAGCTGTAGGAGTGTCCTGGAACTGCCACACAAAGGACCACACACTGGGAGGCTTAAAACAACAGGAATGTATTGTCTCCCAGTTCTGGGGGCAGAAGTGTGAGATCCAGGGAGGATCCTTCCTGCTTCTTCCAGCTCCTGGTGGCTCCAGGCGTCCCTGGGCTTGTGGCTGCATCACTCCAGTCTCTGCCTCCATCTTCACGTGGCTTTTCTTCTGTGTCTGTGTCTCCTCTTCCGTCTCTTATGAGGACTCGTGTTATTGGATTTAGGGTCACCCTAATCAGGGATGACCTTGTCTTATTACATCACCGCAGGCCCTATTGCCAAACAAGGTCCCATTCCCGGGTTCTGGGGGTTCGGATGTGGATTTGTTTTTGAGGTCCCCCATTGTGCCACTGTAACAGTCCGGTTTCCTGACATTGGCCAAGGGTCCTTCCTGACCTCCTTCCTGAGGAGGGCAGTCCCAGGCCCACGATGTTCACTCTGCACAGAGCATCTTTCATTTCCTGGGGAGTGGCTGTAGTTTGGGGGCTGGGCAGG
The DNA here is from genome assembly GCF_000696425.1 of Galeopterus variegatus. Classification (NCBI taxonomy): domain Eukaryota; kingdom Metazoa; phylum Chordata; class Mammalia; order Dermoptera; family Cynocephalidae; genus Galeopterus; species Galeopterus variegatus. Next base: position 16,989 of record NW_007738296.1, on the reverse strand, counting down.
GGCAGGGGGAGGGGCTCTGTTGGAGCCCTGGGGGCCATTCCCTGACCTCCTGTCTTTCAGGCACCATGCCGGAGCCGTCCGCCCCAGGAGTGTGGGAGCGAGGGCAGGGCTCCCTGTACACGCTCTATGCTGACCACTCGGTGGTCAGACACCTGCATGGGCTGGGCATCCCAAATGGGCTGGACTGGTCCCTGGACCACAGCACCTTCTACCACGTTGACAGCCTGGACTACTCCGTGCATGTGTACGACTATGACGTGCAGACCGGCAAGATCGGTAGGAGCCCCGGCCCTTCCTTACTCCCGCCCTAGCCCACCATGAATACCCCCCACCCGCCAACTCCCTGAGCTCTGCCCAGAGAGGGCGGGAGCCCAGACCAGGGAGACAGAGATGGGCAGGCCCTCGCAGAAGCTACATGCCGGTGGCAGTGGGTCGGCCAAGGCTCAGTTACTCCCCAGCGGCCTGGGGTCGGGTCTGAGTGTCCAGGGCTCAGAGCTTTAGGGCTGCACCTGCATCTGCCTGTGAGGGTCACCTGGGGTCTAAATGTAGGGAAATCTTGTCCCTCAGGCATTCTCTGGTGTTCCACCCCCCACGCCCCAGGCCCACCTTAACATCAGAAGCAGCTTTTTCATGTCTCACTTCTTTTTTTTTTTTTTGTCTTTTTCCATGTCCAGCAACGGATCGCAACCCTCAGTGTTGCCCCCGTACCGGACCGGGGACCAGCAACGGGATTGCAACCCTCGGTGCTGCTCCCGCGCCTCGCTCAGCCAGTGAGCGGGAACCGGTCTGTATGTGGGATCTGAACCCTCGGGCGGGAGCGCCGCCGCGCTTCCCAAGCGGCGCTCTATCCAGTGCGCCACCGGGCCGGCCCCTTCATGTCTCACTTCTACGTGCCCCTGGGGAAGGACTGTTTTATCATCGCAGGAAGCAGGCACTGTCCAGTCACGGACAGAGAGAAGGGACGGCTGCCCATCTCCCCTGCATGGGAAAGGAGCCACGTGCTCACAGAACCTGCTTCAGGCAGATGGCAGGTGTCCACCCAGTGGTCAGTTTCCGTGTAATCAGTGTCACCTTCTCCTCATGGCCCTGGGTCAGGGTCACTGAGTCATGTCAGGGCCTCACATCCATTCAGTTGTCAGTAAAGGGTGATGCCCACCCAGTGGTCACTATGGCCTGACGTGCACCCTGTGGTCAGCGTCACCGTCTCCTTCTCGTCCTGGGTCAAGAGGCACAGGAGTGACTGTGTCAGAGCCTCATGTCCACCCAACGGTCAGTGAGAAGTAATGTCCACCTGTGGTCAGTAAGGAGTGATGTCCACCATGTGGTCAGTGTCCTTGTGGTCAGTGTTACCCTCTCCTCCTGGCCCTATGTCAAGGATCACGGGAGTGACCACTTCAGAGTCACCGAGTTGTGTCAAGGTCTCACATCCACCCAGTGGTCAGAGTGGCCCTGTGGCTCTGGATGAGGGTTGCCCGTGGCTGACTGTGCTCAGCAACTTGGTGATCGCCTCACTCAAGAGACAAGCACCAGCCCTCAAGGCTCCTGGTCTCTAACACTCAGAGATGTTGTTTCCAGGCAAGGACCTAGAGCACCTTTTCCACGAGAAACAGCCTGAGCTGGGATGAGAGGCTGAGAGGCTTGGAGGGGGTGGACGATAGAGGTTCCTCTGACGTTTCCCTGTCCAGGGAGCCGGGTGGTGCTGGAGAGTCCTGCGACTGCCACACAGGGGACCACACACTGGGAGGCTTAAAACAATGGGAATGTATTATCTCCCAGTTCTGGAGGCCGAAGTGTGAGATCCAGGTGTGGCAGGGCCGTGCTCCCTCCAGAGGCTCCAGGGGAGGATCCTTCCTGCCTCTTCCAGCTCCTGGTGGCTCCAGATATCCCTGGGCTTGTGGCCACATCACTCCAGTCTCTGCCTTCATCTTCACGTGGCTTCTCCTCTGTGTCTCTGTCTCCTCTTCTGTCTCCTATGAGGACACCTGTCATTGGATTTAGCACCACCCTAATACAGAATGGTCTGATCTTCACTAATTACATCTGCAAAGACCCTATTTCCGAATAAGGTCCCATTCTGAGGTCCCCGTTGACATGAACATAGGGGACACTACTGAACTCACTACAGCAGGTGAGGCAAGGCCGGCTGGCAGGTGTGGATTCAGATGCTGGCGATGCCGTTGAGATGCTGGTATGGACCAGGGGGCCAGGCTGGGCAGTCCGGAGGCCTTGGGCCCTAGAGCAGGAAGGCGGTCGCAGTCCTGAGGGTCAGACCTCGCCCTGCTCACAGGGTCACAGCTCTGCGTGGTGGACATGCCTGTGTCCAGAGTCACATCCTGCTTCGGGGGACCTACTATGCGGACCTCTACGTGACCTCCGCAGCGCACGGCCTGAGCCCGGAGCAGCTGTTGCAGGAGCCCCAGGCCGGACACGTCTTCAAGGTTTGATGAAGTCATTTATACTCAGAGTCCCCAAGGTGGCTTTTGTGCCGCCTCTGCACGGGACAGGGGTGAGAGGTTGTCTCTAAGGTCTGGGAAGTTTGGGTAGGGTGGGTGACGTCCACAGACAGACAGGGATTGTTTATCAATCCCCTCAGAAAACAAACATTTCCAACGCTTTACCCACCTCAGCGTCACATGAAAACTGTGTCTTTAATGTGCGGGTTCAGAAGTAGCTAGAGCTGCTGTGACCTCGCCCTGCCAGTGACACGGTGCTTCGACAGCACCCGGACTGACCACAACATCTGCTCTGTCGACAGGTCACAGGCCTGGGGGTGAGAGGGGTCGCACCTCGACCCTACCCTGGCTGAGCGAGAGCTGCTTCCTGGGGCAGCCAGAGCCGCCGGACTCCGTGTCGAGGGACTGCGCCAAGGTCAGCCATCCGTGCACGACACAGCTGGTTCACAGCACGATAATAAAGGTGGCAGATCCTCAAAGTCTTCCTGTCGTGTTTCAGGGATTGCACTCAGGGTAGGCGTGAGGTCTCTGTCCGCCTCCTCTCGGCTCTGGGCTGTCCACGCCTCTCACACAATTCACGGTCCCCACGCAGACACCCCGTCATCCCAGAAACCATCCTGCATCTCTGCAGAACTTCAATTCCCTGGCCAGGACTTGGTATTAAGTCACTGATAGATACAATGTTTTTTATTAAGTTGTGGTAAACATACATAAAATTCGCCATTTTAAAGTTTACAATTCAAGGCATGTAGTACATTCACACAATGTTGTGTGACTGCCACCTCTAGTTCCAGAACATTTTCTTCACCTCAAAGGGACACCCCTACCCCTCAGCTCTCAAGCCCCATCCCACTCCCCTGGGGACCTCCAGTCTGCTTCCTGTCTCTGTGGATTTGTCTGTCTGGACACTTCGCATAGATGGAATTAGGCACTGTTGTGTTCCCCTATGTCTGGCTTCTGTCACTGAGAATGATGGTTTCAAGTTTATGCACGTTGTAGCCTGTGTCAGGGCCTCCTCCCTTTTCATGGCTGAGTAATATTCCATTGTGTGGGTGGACCACGCGTGTCTATCTGTCCGTCCATTGATGGACCACTAGGCTGTTCCCACCTTCCGGCTCTCCTGCACGGTGCCGCTGTGAACATTTCTGTACGAGTTTTTTTTCAGCGTCTGTTTTCAATTCTTCAGGTACATTCCCAGGAGTTGAATTGCTGGGTCACGTGATAACTCCATGTTTAGCTTAAGGAGCCGCCAAACTGTCCGTCCACAGCACTCTGCATCCCCCCAGCAAACAGGCACCCCAATGATAACGGAAAACACCAAGTCATTGATTCTCGGGGGCGCTGGAGCATGGAACACGCTGAGGGTCTCACCATGCGTGTGGGCACACGAGGGTGTGCAGCCGGCTCTGCCTGCTGCGCCGTCCAGTGTCTCAGATGTGGAGGCCTGTGGCTCGGGTTTTCAAAGTGCTGACTTGTCCTCCTGTGAAGGAACGGGGGTGCTGGAACTGGCCTCCGAGTCCTGGTCTGGGAGCCAGGAAGACGGTCCACAGGGACTCGGCCACCTTCATTATCGTGGGAGGACGTGAGGCCCGTTGGAAGGTGCTCCTGACTGAGTGGTCAACCTGGGGGATGGGCAGCGGGTCCCAGGGGACAGGGGAGGAGACTTCAGCCCAGGTACAGACTCTCACGTCAGGGCTCCAGGAGCTGGGCAAGGCCAATGGGAACCTAGTCATGTGGGAGTGGACCCGGCTGCGCACGACTGGTGAGGATGGAGAACACTTGGAATACCGGGAACACTGAGAACACCAGGAACACCAGGAAATCGGGGAGCACGGGGAACAGTGGGAACACCAGGAACACCAGGAAATCTGGGAATACGGGGAACACTGGGAAGGCAGGTACACGTGCAGCCTCTCCTCCTGCTGGTGAACCACTTGCTTTTGCTGATGGTGTGTCCAGCATGTGCGTGGAAGATCCCTTGGAGAGGGAGGAAACGTATACGGTGGTATCAGAAATGCCTCTGATGCTGGGGGTGGAATTCAAAGGTCCCGAGCGGGTTCCGCGTCCTCCTCCTGCCTCGGCCACAGCCGTCTTCCGTCCCTGCCGTCCCTGCTGGGGCAGACAGGAAACCAGGAGAGCGCTCCGTACGGGGCATCAAATGCCCACTTTTATGAGAACCTCAGGTGCACCACCTGCCTCGCGGCCGGAGACCCACAAGTCACCCACCTGGCCTAATGGGGCAGAGCCACAGGTGGGTCTGCAGGTGCCTGGAGCCCAGCACGGCTTCACCACGAAACGCCCTCTAGTTCCCACCGCCGACGCCTCGGCAAGGGCCGCAGGGGTGGGCTTGTGTGTGATTCCTGCACGATGCCTGCCCAGCCCAGCAGCCCGAGGCGTCCAGTACAGCAAAGAAACAAAAGCCGCCTCCCCGTCCTCCGAGAGCCAGCTCCGACGTCCTGCAGCCTCCTCGTGTGCACACATTGTGCAAACATTTCAAACGTGCTCCCAAAACGCGGCTTTCTGGGCTGCACAGTATTTCACCACCTGAATGTCCAATTGAACTGAGGGGTGTTTCATTTATTTCACATTTTTCTACAGCAAATAACGCTGGGATGGGCACCTCCATTCCCATGTTTCTTCAGGACCTTATGGTTCCTCCCTGGGGCAGATTCTCAAAGGGGAGTCTCCTTGACAGACACGTGCTGGGAAGGCTTTTCCCCTTTGACTAGGTCATTGACCCAATACTTGCACTTTGAAATTTTTCTAACCCATGGAAAAATGGAAAGAACAGCAAAATGAACACCTAAAGGTGCTTGCTGGGGACTGACGACGTGCTGAAGTGCTGCCACATGTGCGTGCTGTCTCTGCACCCATTTTATTTCTGCTGAACTTTTTAAAGGTCGCAGCCCCGTGACCAGGGGTGGACGTGTCAGGTCAGCGAGACAAACAGACCGAGGGACTCCGAGCCACACGTTATCACGTCAGAGAGTTTATCTCCAGCGAACCTGGAGGGGAGGCTGAAAGATCAGTTTTCTGCCCCCATACAGACTAGCGAAGCTTCATAGGGTTTGAATTTAGGAAGGAGGGGGTTGGGGGAAAAGCCTGAGTTCTGAGATGGGGACAGGCAGCTATTCTGACACTAAAGACTTCGTGTTTTTTTCCAAGATCCTGTTTTGTGCCAGATGTTATCAGAACGCATCAGCCTTGAGGGAAAGGGAGGGGGTAGGGGACAGGGTGAGGGAGGTCACCGTGGCTGTGCTTATGCTGAGCTGACTGTGAGGTCTAACAGGGAACGCCTTTGATACCAGACAGTGTCATTTTCAGGGCTTGTTCTGTTGGGTGGAAGCTGGTACAGCCCTCGGGGTTGGACAGACCTTCTGGGGATACTAAACTCCCCACGGCTCTTTAAGGAATCAACAAGAAACAAGGTAGTATTGTCAGTTTAGACAGACAGTAGCAGGTTACAGCAATTGTTCAAAAAAAAGAAAAGAAAGCCCGGGAATGCACAACGGTGCGGTGGCTTTGGAAGGCGACCGACAGTTTCTTACAGCACTAAACACTCTTCCGCTGCGACCCAGCAATCATGCTCCTTGGCATCTAGCCACCGAGCCGAAAAGCTATGTCCCCACAGAAACGTGCCCACACGTGTCGTAGCAGCTTTGTTCACAGGTGCCAAAGCTTGGAAGCAAGCAGACGTCCTCCGGTAGGTGAGCAGGAAACAAGCTCGGCTACACCCGCACCGTGGAGCGCTACTCAGCAATAAAAAGAAATAAACTAACGAGCTACGAAAAGACACGGACGAACGTGAAATGCGTGCTGCCGAGTGACAGGAGCCATCTAAAAAGGCTCATCCTGTATGATTCCAGCCACATGGCACCTGTGAAAGGCAAAGACCATGGAGACAGTAAAGAGAACAGGTTGGCAGGGGTCAGGGGAGGGAAGGATGGACAGGTGGCACACAGAGGGTGTGTAGGGCAGTGACACTACAACTTCAATGGTGGACACACGACATTCTACATTTGCCCAACCGCACAGAGTGCACAACACCGAGAGTGAGCCCATGTGTGTTAGTTAACAGCAACGTGTCACTACTGGCTCCTGCACTGTAACAAAGCACACTTCAAGGCTGACGTTAGGGGCTGATGTCAGGCCGGATCTCAAAGGCTCTGGGCTTCCTTTTGCTTGTTAATGCCCTAAGGGCCGGCTGGCCAGCTGGTCAGAGGTCAGCAGCCCCAGAGGTCGGCGGCCGCACAGGTTGGTGGCCCGAGGCCAGCACACTGTCTTGCTGGGTGCTGAACCGTCGCTGTCCTGAGACTTGGTGCCACATCCAAACCTGAGTGAGAGGTTTTGTCCTAATCCTCTGAAGTGCAGGTGGAGTTGGCTCCTGTGAGGGTGTCCCGGGATGTGCAGACTTGGATCTCTATTCGGAGAGGACACACGCGCGCCTTCCAGGTCCTCTCTGAGCAGTCACAGTCCTGCGCTTGGACTTCTCTGCCAGGTGGCCCAAAGCTTTCCGCACTGAGGCTGTCACCGGCCATGCCCATCACGCTGCCTGGGGTGGACGACGGCATTTGCATCCTCCTGGAGCAGCCTTTTGGACACTCCGTCAGGATCACTCAGCCAGGCTCTGTGCCTCAGCACGTGCCCTGGCAGCGATGAGAAATTGTCCCGGCTCTGCCGCCGGTGGCTGCTTGCAGAGCCCCACCCTCCGTCCCCACTGGACGGCTTTCCTCTCCTCCTGCAGAAGCGTCCACGCAGCCAACTGCTCGGATGGGTCCAAGCCACTCTCCCGGATTTTCCCTTCGACTTTGGTCCCTGTTGGAGGAATGGGAGGGTTTTCTTTACTGCAGAGGCTCAGGGTTTGGGGCCACACTGAGGCCCCGCATTTGCACCATCTCCCCCAGGGGTGTCTCCCGTCACCTACTGCGTCAGGCCTGCTGCTCCTGGGACTCTGAGACCTTCTGCATCTTGGACCCAGGAGGTAGCGGCATGGATATCAGCGTCCCCTCCCGCCAGCCTCCCCACAAGGGGGCCTCTTGCCTGCCCATGGGGCAGTCACTCACTGAGCTCGCTGCCTGACTTCGCAGAGATCTTCATCTTTGCTTCAGCCGACCAGGTCCTGGTCCTCTGCTGGCTGCAAAGCCCGGGACGACCACATGGCCGTCTCTGCCCCTCAGAGGACAGCAGTGCCCACGTCCAGGACAGCCTTCCTGCGCTCCCAAAGTCCCTGGGTGACACAGCAGAGCAGGGATTCAGGCAGAGCCAATAGAGGGGTTCCTCCTGGGGGATGGGGGACCAGGGATCAAGCATCCAGTGGACGGAATAACCAGGAGATGAGACGCAAGACCAAGCACGCAGAGGAGAGAACATTCAGGACAGAGTGTCCAGAGAACAAAGTGTCCCGGGAATGACGTGTCCAGTGGACAGAGTGACCAGGGGACAGAGCTTCAGTGGAAGGAGCATCCAGGACAGTGTGGCCAGGAAACAAAGTGTCCAGGGAAAAAGGGTTCAGTGGACAGAGCCTCCAGGGCACAGAGCATCCAGGGGCGAGATTGTCCAGGGGACGGAGCATCCAGGGGACAGAGCGTCCAGGGGAGAGAGCGTCCAAGGGACAGAGCGTCTACAGTTCAGAGCATCCAGGGAACAGAGCATCCAGGGGACAGACTGTCCAGAGGACAGAGCATCCAGGGGACAGAGCGTCCAGAGGACAGAGCGTCCAGGGGAGAGAGCATCCAGGGGACAGAGCGTCCAGGGGAGAGTGCGTCCAAGGGACAGAGCATCTACAGTTCAGAGCATCCAGGGAACAGAGCATCCAGGGGACAGAGCATCCAGGAGAGAGAGTTTCCAAGGGAGATAGTGTCCAGGGGGAGACCATTCATGGGACAGAGCATCAGGGAACAATTGGTCCAGGGGACAGAACGCCTAGGGAGAGAGCGTCCAGGGGACAGAGCGTCCAGGGGAGAGTGCGTCCAAGGGACAGAGCGTCTAGAGTTCAGAGCATTCAGGGAACAGAGCATCCAGGGGACAGAACGTCCAGAGGACAGAGCATCCAGGGGACAGAGCATCCAGGGGACAGAGCATCCAGAGGACAGAGCATCCAGGGGACAGAGCGTCCAGGTGACAGACTGTCCAGGGGACAGAGCATACAGGGAGCAGAGATCTGTCTGTGTCAGAGACAAGGTGAGACTCTGAAGGGGGACTGAGGGACCCCAAATCATCCAGCTGTGCCCTAGCTGCTACCCGTGGAACACTCGGGGGCAGACTTGTCAGGCTGAAACCTCCTCCCCCACTGTCACTTCTGGGGACTCTGGAGTCAAGCTTGGTGTGACGGGGCAGACTCAGGACGCAGGGGACAAGGCGCCAGGCTCTGCCCGGAACAAAGTTGAGACCCCTCTGGGTGAACTAAGGGGATCCACAGAGTCCACTTCAGCCCCAGGCAGGGGTGACACCTGTCACTTCTGGCTTGCTGTCACTTCCTTTTCAGGAAGCTGAGGGCCTTGGTTTTAGGGGTGAGATTGGATCAGAAGCGGGAGAAACATCTGATCAGCTGAGGCAGGGATCCCAGGATCTGTCAAGGAAAGAGATTTTGGTGAGGACTGAAGGTGCCCCCGGCCCAGAACATAAAGAGGGCCCCACAAATGTCCACTATGGCCCTGCTGTCAGCCCAGGAGACTCTGGGAAGGGCTTCAGACTGAGCCTCATTTCTGGCTCAGAGGTCTCAGAGGGCAGAGGACCTTAATCTGAGAGGGCCACGCTCAGATCAACAGAGATGTGTCCCAGGCCTGACCTAGCAGGAGTCAAGGTGAGGGCTGAGGGGACCACCCACACCAGAACACACAGGAGCCCAGCTCCTCCCTGCTCCTTCTGTCAGCCATGGGAAGACCCAGGGAACAGTGGGGGCTTTGGCTCTCACTTCCTTTTCCGGTGTCTCATGGACATAGGGCCTTGCCGTAAGGCACGTGGCCTTGGGTCAACAGAGGGCAAGTCCCTGGACCTGCCAGACATAAAGGTTATATCACGCAGACCCCTCCCTCCAGGACACATGGATCCCACTGAATTTGGGCACCTCCTGTGGTCCTCCCTGGGATGCCCTGGGCAGGTGTGGCCAGATGTGGGCCCCTCACTGCCTTTTGTTCCATATCAAGGGTGTGAGCTCTTGTTCTGAGAGTTTCTCAGGCCTGCAGAAGGGTTAGGTCTGGGTCCTGCCATGGGAAAGGTGAGGGCTCCGAGTGAGTATGGAGGGGACCATTCATTCACCACAGAACAGTGGGAACCTCACAGACTCTGGCCCACCCCTCCTGTCAGCACTGGGAGCCCAAGGTGTCCTTGCAGCCTGCAGCCTGAGGACCTCCTCTGTTCCTCTTACAGGAGCTCCAGGAACTGAGAGGTGAGACCTTGGTGTGAGGCAGTGTCCTCAGGTCACAGCAGAGAAGGCCGAGGAGTGCAGGAGTCAAGGTGAGGTGCGTGACCTGAATGAGTACCAAGGGCCCCACCGGCCCCAGGACAGAGGGGACCCCGCAGCGCCCGGCCCCACCCACAGTACTGTCAGTGCTGGAACCTCAACCTCTGGCGGCTGCACCCTGAGGAGCCGTCTCATTTCCCCTTCAGGTCCACAGGAGACAGGCCGACCAGGAGGACAGGAGCCCCGTGAGGCCCCGAGCACCACCTAAAGACAAGACCTGTGAGTAGGCCTTTGTCACAGCCCCCGAGGGTGTGGTTCTAGGCTGAGGCCGCTCACCTGCTCCCTCCCTCCCCCAGGCCTGTGCATCCCCATCGCCCAACTCCAGCCCACACTCCTGTCTTCTGTCCCCAGGGAAAGTCGTGATGCCTTATTGTCAGAAGAGTCAGCTCTGCAAGCTTCAGGACAGACTTTGGGCCCAAAGAGAGGAACCGTCCCTGTTGGATGCGCAGGCTCTTTGTGATGAGGAAGACGTGGAGGTCTTCTTTTTCTCCACCACCTCTTCCTCTTCCTCCTCTTCCTCCAACTCCTCTGCCTCCACCTCTCCTCTGATCCCGGGCACCCCGGAGGAGGTGCCTGCGGCTGGAAAAACAAGTCCTCCTCCGAGTCCTCAGAATGTCTTCTCATCCCCCACTGCCATTGCCTCCACTCCATGGAGCCAGTCAAATGAGGGCCCCAGCAGCCAAGGAGAGGTGGCCCGAGCACCTCACAGGATGCGGAGGTCCCTGAGTCCTTGCTCCAGGATGCACCGGAGGAGACAATGAATGATTTGCTAAATTTCCTGCTCCTCAAGTATCGAATGAAGGAGACAATCACAAAGGAAGAAATGCTGAATGGTGTCCTCAAAAATTGCGAGGACCAATTCCTTGCCATCTTCAGCAGAGTCTCTGAGTGCCTGGAGCTGGTCTATGGCGTTGAAGTGAAGGAAGTGGATCCTGCCGGCCACGCCTACAGCCTCAGGATCTGCCTGGGCCTCACCTATGATGGGATGCAGAGTGATGACCAGAGCCTGCCCAAGACCGGCCTCCTGGTCATCATCCTGGGCTTGATCTTCATGGAGGGCAACTGCACCTCCAAGGAGATCATGTGGGAAGCACTCAGTATGCTGGGGGTGTGTCCTGGGAGCGAGCACTCCATCTATGGAGAGCCCAGGAAGCTCATCACTGAAGATCGGGTGCAGGAAAACTACCTGGAGTACCGGCAGGTGCCCAACAGTGATCCTGCACGCTATGAGTTCCTGTGGGGCCCACGTGCCCACGCTGAAACCACCAAGATGAAGGTCCTGCAGTATTTGGGCAAGTTCAATATTACTGTCCCCGGTTCATTCCGATACTCATATGAGGAGGCTTTGAGAGATGAAGAAGAAAGAGCCCAGGCCGGAATTGCCACCATAAATGGCACTTCCACTAAGGCCAGTACCAGTGCTAGTGGCACACGTTAAAGCTTCTTTAACCCCAAATGAAGTCTAAGGTAGATTCTTCACTGTGTTTGAAAATAGCAGTCACTGTTTTAAGTAGAAAGATAGTGTGGGGCTACAGGAAATAGAGTGAGTCACAGCTCTGGTTTCCTATTCTACAAGGGTAACTTGGAGCTTTACCTTGTTTTCAGTTTGGAATTTTTCAAATGTTATTCCTTTAAATGGAAGGTTTAATGAGCGTAAGAAACTAAGTTCATGAATGACATTGATCACACATTTATTACTCTTTATCCAGTTCAGGAGTAAAAGTTTTGCTATTTACTAAAACAAATCGGAAAACCTTCCACCTTATTTTGTGGCCTGGAATAAGATAGCATGGAACTGGAATAGGAATTTACTTGGAAATATGAAAAACAATAAAATAACATGAGGTCAAGAAATAGAGAAAAAAGTAAGAAACGATTAATTTTTGGCTTTCTTTTCCCCTTAAGTATGTTGTTCTGTGAAATTAAAATATATACGTATACCTGGATTTGCTTGTGTTCTTCAAAGACGTAGGAGAAATTACATCTCAATAAATGAAACCACTGCTCACCGGCTCGTGCATTCTGCAAACATTTATTGAGCGTCACTCTCTGGAAGGCCCTGTGTTAGTCGTGGAGAGACTAGGATAAGCCCAACCCACTGCTCCCCATAGAATGGTGGAGCCTAGGAGCAGCCACCATACTACGAAGGTGGTGAGATGTCCTTCAATCCTAAAGAACAAGTAGATAAGGATTGGCCACAAGATGGGACTCCAGGGGCAAGGCTACCCTAGCGCTGAGAGCCGGATCTCTGCCTCATGACAAGCCCGTGAGGCTGGTCACGACCTGCGAGACCGCTCTTCAGGATGCTAGGCTTCTTGACTGAGGCATGCGCAGTACCCAGAGTGGCCAATGCCTGAGGTTTTGGGCGGGATCGTCCACAAGGCGGGAAAGACCAGGTCCCGCCCTGACGCCCGAGCCTATGACTGAGGGGAGCCTGTGACTGACAGGCTTGGTTCCGCCCTACTCTCCGCCCCTTAATCCCCTCCTGATCGCTCATTGGCGGGAGCGTTTGGGTCGCAGCTCTGATAGGTGGTTTGGTAGTACCGGCGGCTGCGTGGCCGTTTCAACGGTCGTCTCCCTCCTGAGAGGATCCGAGCCGGCGCCAGGCCAGGGTGGGCAGCGCTGCAGGAGAGAGCCAGGGAGACTGACCGGAACTCGGGAAGTCTTTGCCGTGCAGTAAGAAACCCTTGTAAACCTTCAGCCCGAGACCTTCAAATTTCAGCCTGGGAAACCCCAGATCCCCTCATCCCCAAGAGACCTCGAATGCGCTAACCTGGAGGGACCTCAAACCCCCTCGGCCTGAGACCCCGACGCACCTCAGCTTCAGACACCTCAAATCCCTCCACCCACAGGAACGCCAAATCCCCTAATGCTTAGAGCCCAAATACTCTAAGCCTGAGGAATCACAATTCCCCTCAGCCTAAGGCACCCCAAACCCCCCAGCCTGGGAAACCCTAAATACCACAGCCACAAAGAGACCGAATTTCCCCGAGCTCAGAGATCCTACTCAGCCTGGAAACGTCCTTCATCTTCAAAGACCCCCCAAATAACGTCAGTGTCAGAGAACCTAATGCCCCCTAATGAGAGGCCCCAAATCTCCTTAGCCTGAGAGACCCCGAGTTTCCTCAGCCTCAAAAATGCCACATCCTCTCATCCCGAGGGACACCAAATTCCCTTTACCTGATGAATCCCAAAGCCTCTCAACCTGAGCATCCCAAATCTCTTCAGCATGAAAGAACCAAAATCTTGTCCTGAAAAACCCCAAATACTATCAGCCTGAGAGACCCCAAATCCCCTCGACCTGAGAAACCCACCAAGATGAAGGTCCTGCAG
>NW_007738296.1:0-2850 GCF_000696425.1 Galeopterus variegatus | reverse complement strand
TCAGCCTGAGAGACCCCAAATCCCCTCGACCTGAGAAACCCCCAGAACCTCAGCCTGACAGACCCTAAATCTCATTGGCCTTGGAGACCCCAAATCTCCTCAGCCTGAGGGATTGCTGCTCCTTAGAGATCCAGGCTGCTTTAGTCCCAGAGTTTTCCAGAATCTCCTGGTGGAGATCCCGGAAGCCTTCCTATGAGAAATGTTCATTTCCTCTCGCTGGAGGAGAGCCCCGCTGGTCAGTGTAACCCGAGTCCCACCAGTCAGGGGGCCTCAAGGTCTCCATGGGACTCCCTTGGCCCTCACACCTCAGGACTTCCCTTGAAGACCCCTAGCCTTGACCCTCAGTCACCTTTGCCACCCTTCCTCAGATGCGCCAAGATGCAGGGAAACTGAAACAAAACAGCTTACATTAGGTGGTCTGTCATGGCCAGCAGAGACTCCCCCCCACATCCCGTCAATATCCCCCAGACCTCCCCAACATCTTCCAGTCCTGGCAGGGTCCCCACATCTTCCTAGTCTAGACACTGCAACCAAGTGGAGAAGACAGAGCTTGGCTCTGGGCAGTGGTCTGGGCTGTGGCCCCCTGTCAGCGCCCTCTCTTTCCACAGGAGCTTTGGCCTTGCAGCTGGGAGACTCAGGGGACCTTCCCAGCCTTGGAGGTGGAGCAGGGCCTGCAATCCTGTCCCAGCACCATGAGCTCCAACAGCTCCCCGGAGGAGAACCCTGAGGGAGATGCAGGGAGAACAGGGCGGAAGCCCACGGTGAGAGGTGGGGGAAGTAGAGCAAGGCTCCAAGAAGGATTTGTACGAAGGATGGAGAGGGGGTACTAGTGACAAGCAGCTGGTGTCTGGAGGGCCGCAGACTTGTGGCCTGCCACTCTGTGTGACCCTGGCTGTGAATGTGCATGCAATGGGGACAATTGGTCCTGTCTGGGACGTGAGGGAGAAAAGGACACTAGAATCAAACTCTCTGTGTCGGGGAGAGCTAGGAAAACGCTGTGTTCTCTCAAACAGGACACAATCTGGGGAGAGAGGTAACGAACGTCTTTATCCTTGTTTCACAGAGACCACCCCAAGACCCCAGGCTGTGTTCTGCTTGTTAGGATTACAAGGCAGAAGAAAAGGCCCCACTCGATGTTGTGATGTGTGCAGTAAATCACTGATGAACTATGTTATTTTCTCTAGGCAAAAGATCCTTTCAAAGACATTTCCATATACTTCTCCAAGGAAGAATGGGCAGAGATGGGAGAACTGGAGAAAATTCACTATAGGAATGTGAAAAGGAACTATAATGTGCTGATTAATTTAGGTAACTGCAAGTGCTGGTTGCAGGCCAGCCTGCGAAATATAAAACAGGTCTTCTGTCCCTGTATTATTTTGACTCTGTCTTAGGCAGCTGCATCTGCCGACAGTTCCCTTCTGTATGGAGACAAATCTGGAGGGGAAATTTTGTTCTTCTTCTTCAATTTTTTTTGTCAATGCATGGCTGAGTGTCGGCACTAGTCATGCAGAGCTCACATCTTGATCTTGTTCAAGACTCTCCCGGCCCACGCTTAGCCACAGTGGCTTTGTGGTGCTTTCCATTGCCACCACCTTTTGTTCCTCCTCTCAAATTCTTCCCTTTTAGGACAAAGATTTGGCTTCTTTCCAGGTCGCAGAGCCCCTCGACCAGCTTTCATGTGTCACCGAAGGCAGGCCAAACTCCATGTGGATGACCCTGAGGATTCCGATGAAGAATGGACACCTAGGCAGAAAGGTGAGGGGCCTGGAGGAACTAGAGGTGACCTCCTGAAACCAGCCTGGGTTGACGTCTCAGCTTTATCTCAGGAGTTAACAAAGGAGACCATGTTCTCTCAAAAATGTAAATGTTCAACAAACAAGCAAGGTACAAAACAGTATATACAGTAAGAGGCTATTCATATAAAGGTTTTAAACCTGTAAAACAATTACATATTTTATTTACAGATACAGTAATAAGTGCTAAAAGTATAAAAATCTGAATGTGAGTAAGAAATACCAAACTCAGAAGTTATTATTACAAGAGAAGGAGGAAGGGCTGGCAGGTGACTTCACTGCGTCATAGTTAGCTCTTTTGTTTGTTTTATTTTAATTTTTGAATTTTGAAATAAAAGTAGAAATAAAAACACCTCAAGCAGCTGTGTCAGAATGTTGAAATGGGACTGGATGGTGACGGATTTATAGGTTTTCCAGCATTATTCTCCACACTTTTCTATATGTTTAAAGTTTATCATTCTTTAAAGTAATAAAAGAAAGACTGGTTTTGCTAGACATTGTTAATTAATCAGCGGGAAATTAACTAAACTTTCATTGAACTGTAAATCCACCAAAAAGCTTTCTAACCCTAATGTCATAATGTTCAGTCATTGGATCAACTGTCTTAGAAGAAGACATGACTAACCCCGTGGTTTGTCATTCATCATTATCTGGACTCAGTTGATCCCCACCTTAGTCAGTTGATTGTCTCTTATCGAGAATTCTTGTAGGATTTCTATAAGAAAATTTTTTTCCTTTTGAGATTTATTAGGAGAAATCACACATCGACTTACCCTTCCTAACAATTTTTGAGTGTTTGATATTATTAACTATATACACACTGATGTGCAAAAAACTGCTAGAACTTTTTCATCTTGCATGACTAAAACTATACCCATTGAACAACAACACACCATTTCCTCCTGCCCCAGCTCTTGGCAACAATTCTACTTTGTTTCTACGACTTTGATTACTTTAGATACCTCATGTAATTGAACCATGCCACATTTGTCTTATCATGACTGGCTTCTTTAACTTAGCAAAATGTCTTCAAGGTTTATTCATGTTGTAGCACATG
>NW_007738295.1:42890-45370 GCF_000696425.1 Galeopterus variegatus | reverse complement strand
CAGTGTTTTACAAATAAAACAAACTCTGATACAATGAAAACTCATGACATCCACTTTTTTTTTTAATTTGAAGAACACAAAACATTCTTGAATATATATATATATATATATATATATATAGTAGATTTTTGACAAGAAGTTTAGATAAATACAATCATAAACAATTACCAAACAAGTAGAAGAGGAATATAATTGACCAAGTTAAAATTCAAATTTGTTTTTTATCAAAGGACAATAAATAAGTACAGAGTAAATCCAAAAAGCAAATATGTATTCAAGGTATATAACTGACAAAGGGAAGAAACTCAGAATGCACAACAAATATTTAAATAGATAAAAATAAAGACAAATAATTAAAGGGAAGACTGGTGAAATGGCATATGAAGGCACTTTACAAAAGAAAAAACTCAATAAAATATTATAATGTGGCCTACCTCAACAATAATAAACATTTAAATTAAAGGTACAAGAAAATATTTACATAAAGCAAATAGGTATAAATCCTAAAATCTCATAATGCTAAGTGTTGATGAGGTAGAGGATAATAACTTAAGAATTAGCACACATTGCTCTTAGGAGTATAAACTGATACAAGACTTTTATAGAAGAATTGAACAACACTGTCAGCCACTCTGACTGAATTGATATTTATAGAGAATTCCATCAAAGTACAGTAGAATACACACTCTTTCTAAATGCTCATGGAACACTAAGAAAGATGGGCTATATTATGAATGATAAAAAGTGTTGATAATTTTCAAAATATTCAAATCATATGTGTTCTTTGAACACAATGGAATTAAATTAGAAATTAACTGAAAGATACTTGAGTATTCTCTTTAATAATTTGGAAACTAAAAGATACTTCTAAATAAAACATAAATCAAAAATCATATCTTAAATCTAAAAATATTTTAAACTGAATTAAACATTATAAAGAACACCTCAAAACTTGTATGTAGATAAAAACAGTGCTTAGGGAGAAATATACAGCACTGAACACTTACATTAGAAAATAAACAACAACTCAGTAAGTTAAGCTTAAACTTTAAGAAACTAGAAAAGTGGAACAAACTAGACCCAAACTAAGCAAAGGAACAAAAGCCAAAAGATAAGAGTAGAAATAAATAACACAGAATATTTCTGGCTAAAAACTCTCAGAAGAATATGAACAGAAGAAATCAGTCTGATAAAAAGCACAATGTAAGAACACAAAACTAAAACAAACAAAAAATCTACTGCTAATATATTTAATGGTGAAAGAATGAGTTTTTTTCCCCTAAAATTCAGGACAAGGCAAGAATATCCCCTGCCACCTGTTCAGTTTAGCACTATATTGGAGGTTTTAGTCAATGTAAAAAGAAATATTTTTTAAATTTTAAGTATCCACTTTGGAAAGAAAGCAGTAAAAGTCTTTGTCCACAAATACCATAATCGTTTATGAAGAAAATTCCAAGGAATCTACCAAACGCCTTCTAAAACTAATAGGTGATCTTAGAAAGGTTGTAGGATAAAAGGTCAACATAAAAGAATAATTTATATTTCTATGTAAATTTTATTACTGTACATGAACGATAAGAAATTGAAATTATAAAAATGTCATTTGAAATAATGTAAAAAATGTGAAAAACCTAGGGAAACATTTGACAAAATATGTGCAACTAGATTACATCTCTGACCATACACTAAAATCGACTCAAGATGGATTAAAGACAAGTGCAAGATCTGAAACTGTAAAATTACTGAGAGAAAATATAGGTGAAACACTTCAGCAACTAGGTCTGGGCACAGACATTATGAACATGAGCCCAAAAGCACAAGCAGCAAAAGAAAAAATAAACATATAGGACTATATTAAACTAAAAAGCTTCTGCACAGCAAAGGAAACAATCAACAGAGCGAAATGACAACCTACAGAGCGGGAGAAAATTTTTGCCAACTATGTACTCAACAAGGAGCTAGTATCTATAATACACAAGGAACTCAAGCAATTATAGAGTAAAAAAACAAATAACTAAAAACTGGGCAAAGGAACTGAATAGACATTTTTCAAAGGAAAACATATAAATGGCCAACAGGTACATGAAAAAGTGCTCAACATCACTAGTCATCAGGGAAATGCAAATTAAAACTACATTGAGATACCACCTCACCCCAGTTAGACTAGCTATAATAAAAAACACAGGGAATAACAAATACTTGCAAGGGTATGGAGAGCAGGGAACATAACTGCACTGTTGGTGGGACTGTAAATTACTACAACCACTGTGGAAAAAAAATAGGGAGGTTTCTCAGACAACTACAGATAGATCTTCCATACAATTCAGCAATCCCACTTTTGGGTATATACCCAGAGGAATGGAAATCATCATGTCGAAGGGATACCTGCACTCCCATGTTCAATTGCAGCTCTGTTTACAATAGCCAACACATGGAACCAACCCAGATGTTCATTGATGGATGATTGGATAAGGAAACTG
>NW_007738295.1:37929-42027 GCF_000696425.1 Galeopterus variegatus | reverse complement strand
TATATTAAACTAAAAAGCTTCTGCACAGCAAAGGAAACAATCAACAGAGCGAAATGACAACCTACAGAGCGGGAGAAAATTTTTGCCAACTATGTACTCAACAAGGAGCTAGTATCTATAATACACAAGGAACTCAAGCAATTATAGAGTAAAAAAACAAATAACTAAAAACTGGGCAAAGGAACTGAATAGACATTTTTCAAAGGAAAACATATAAATGGCCAACAGGTACATGAAAAAGTGCTCAACATCACTAGTCATCAGGGAAATGCAAATTAAAACTACATTGAGATACCACCTCACCCCAGTTAGACTAGCTATAATAAAAAACACAGGGAATAACAAATACTTGCAAGGGTATGGAGAGCAGGGAACACAACTGCACTGTTGGTGGGACTGTAAATTAGTACAATCACTATGGAAAACAGTATGGAGGTTTCTCAAACAACTACAGATAGATCTTCCATACGATCCAGCAATCCCTCTTCTGGGTGTATACGCAGAGGAATGGAAATCATCATGTCGAAGGTATACCTCCACTCCCATGTTCATCGCAGCTCTGTTTACAATAGCCAAGATATGGAACCAACCTAAATGTCCATTGATGGATGATTGGATAAGGAAATTGTGGTATATATACACCATAGAATACTACTCTGTCATAAAAAAAGAATGAAATACTCCCATTTGCAACAACATGGATAAGGCTGGAGAAACTTATGTAGAGTGAAATAAGCAAAACACAGAGGGATACATACCACACGTACTCATTCATATATGGGAGCTAAGAGAGCAACAAGAAAGGAAAGAAAGACCACAGTAGTGCATTGGACTTGCACAGGGAGAGAACATTCCTTGAGCTACAAAGTGGAGTGGGGGGAAAGGGGGAGGGGGAGGGAGGTTGGGGATAATTGGGCAATGAAATTCTCCCATTTGCAACAACATGGATGAGCCTGGAGAAACTTATGTTGAGTGAAATAAGCAAAGCACAGAGGGATAATACCACACGTACTCATATGATGGAGCTAAGAGAGAAAGAAGGAAGGAAAGAAAGACCACAGTAGTGCATTGGACTTGCACAGGGAGAGAACATTCCTTGAGCTACAAAGTGGAGTGGGGGGAAAGGGGGAGGGGGAGGGAGGTTGGGGATAATTGGGTGGGGGACACGGGGTACAAAGTATGCTACCAGTATGAATCTGGCCCTCACATCATGGGCACAAGGGGTGATGATCAGCTTTGTATCTCATGAATATTCATAACCAGAAAAAAAATGTGCAACACCTGTACACTGAAAACTAAGAAAAGAAAAAATGCTGAGAGAAAATAAAGACCTAAAATGGGAGAGATTTACTGTGTTCATGGATTAGAAAATTCAATTAATTATGATGTCCACTCTACAAAAAATGGTTCCACAGATTAAATGCAATTCTAATGAAAATCCCAGCAAGCTTTTTTGTTTTTTAAAATTGGCAAGTTGATTCTAAAATTGTAATGGAAATTCAAAGGACTTTGAATAGCCAAAACAACTGGAAAAAATGAATTGCGGTTGGAGGACTTACACTATTTTTAATAGTCATAAATGATTACTTGAGGTGGGAAAGGGGAAGCAGGAAGATTGGGTTAGGGAGAACTGAGTAATGGACACAAAGAATGATTATGTTTTGTAATAATGAATATGCTAATAATCCTGATCTGATCACCACATGTTGTATAGAAATACTGATAGTCGACTCTGTACCCCACGAATATGTATAATCAATTCTGTTTCAATATATATATATAAAAAACAAAGATACTGCAATCAAGATAGTATGGTATTGATATAAATGTAGATCAACAAATCACATAGAATACAGAAAGAGACCCATACAGATAGGTAAATTGATTTTCAACAAAAGGTGCCAAGCACTAAATAAGAAAAAAATTATCAGATTATGACTTCAACAATTTCTAGCCACATGCAGAATACTAATAATAATAATAGTAATAATAATAATAATAATAATAATAATAATAATAATAATAATAATAATATACCTTGATCCTTCATCTTTTTTTACAAAAATTAACTTGAAGTGGACTATAAATTTCAATGTAAGGGCTAAGACTATGAACTTCTAGAAGAAAATACAGGATATTTCTCTTCTGAAAAAACAGTGATATTTGTTTGGCAGAAATTTCTTAAATAAAACACAAAAAACATGAATAATAAGAAATCAATAAAGTGGGCTGAATCAAAATTAATATATTTTACTCCTCAAAAGAAAATGAAAGTGAAAAGGTAAGCCAAAGGCTGAAGAAAATATTTGTAAAACAGACCACGGAGTTCTTCTAAAATATATATGATTATGAAGACCTCTTACAGCTCAATGAAAAGACAGAGAACCAAATATAATGAACAGAAGATTTAAATAGACACCTCACCGAAAAACATACCCATAACAAATAAACACATGAAAAGATCCTTAACATCTTTAGTCATTAGGGGTAAGTAAATTAAAATCACACTTAGACACCATTACAAATTCCAAATAATGACTAAAGTTAAAGTGATTGACTAAACTAAGTAGGATGAGGGAAAAATGGAACCGTCATACATAGCCGTAGAGACTCAAAAGTGGTACAACCACATTGGAAAAAAGTTCGGCAGCTTTTTTCACTTACGTATACACCTACCACACAGACCAGATGTTCCACTTTTAGGTATTTGTCCAAAAGAAATGAAAGCCTCTGTGAATAAAAAAGACTTGTAAAAAAAATTCATAATAATTTTATTTGTAATAGTCCAAACTAGGAAGGCTATGGTTCTAAAAATTATTAACTATTTTTATTGTAATGTTTGCATGTATGTCCTCATGATTTAATCAGAAATATTAATCAGAATAAACTTCCAGGTACAGATTACAAATTTTCTTTGATGTTTCCTCTCGAATGGGGAATGCTATAGTAAAATCTACGTCCTTAATTGAACACTTTGGAGGGCCTTTAAGATAAGTATATTTGAAATACTTGATATAAATCAAATATATTTTTGGATTTTACTCAAACTGTTTTGATTTGCAAGTATGTCTGGATTGCTTTGATAAATGAAATAGTTTATTCAAAGACTTTTGATGTTGAAATAGTTCAAGCCTGGAGAAAATTGATACAGAATTAGGATTCGGGTAAAACCTGAGATTCAGTTAATATATATTTATAAGGTTCCAAATGTGTGCTAGTCTCTTTAAGTCCTAGAGATACATCATTAAATAAAGTCCTTTAGTTAGTGGAGCTTACGATTTAGTGAGGAGGATAGACAATAAACACATATGTAAACAAAGAAATAATATAATTTAGGAGTGCTCCGAACAATAAAAGAACTGCTATGTATAAAATATCACAAAAGGTAAGGTATTGGGCAATGATTGAGCTGGGTTATCTTGGCTCATATGGTCAGGGAAGCTTCTTCTGAGGTATGCACCACTCTGAGATCTGAATGACGAGAGGGAGCTTGTCACACAATGTCTGGAGAAAGAACATTCCAGAAAGATGGAACAGAAAGTGCAGAGGCTTTGAGTTAGCACGAGCTTTGGTGACCAAGGAATAATAGTAAGATATCAAGTTACACAGATCAAAGTGAAAAAGAAAAATAGTGACAACATATAAATTCTAAGAGAAATGGACAAGTAAGCAAGGCCTGGCAGAGATTACAGCTTGCTTATGAGCTCCAGCGCAGGACTGACTGACTTTGTTTTTTCATTCTTACCTGCTAATTTGACCCATTCTTGTTGAGACAGAAAGCCAGGCATCTGTGGACATTTTGAAGCAGACAAATTCTGACTTTTGTTTTTTCTTATTCCTATTTTCTGAGCTTTATAAAGGTAATTTAAACAAAATTTTTTGGACTATTTGATTATTTAGAGAGCAGTAGCTAAAATAGTAAAGTTTTCACATATCCCTCACTTCACTTCCCCTAATGATATAATTAACATATGATAAAATAATAATATGATTACGAAAATGAAGAAACTAACATTGGTGCAATGCTATTAACTGTACTAAATATTTTATTTGTTTTTTTTTTTTTTTTTTTTTTTTTTTTTTTTTTTTTTTTTTCCG
>NW_007738295.1:5530-36929 GCF_000696425.1 Galeopterus variegatus | reverse complement strand
CCGCCCTCGGGCGGAGCGCCAGCCGCGCTTCCCAAGCGGCGCACTATCCAGTGCGCCACCGGGCCGGCCCCCTAAATATTTTATTTGAATTTCACCAGTTTTTCTACTAGTATTCATTTTCTGCTCCAGGATCCCATATAACATTTAGTTGTTAATTCTCCTTAGTCTTCTCCAGTCTGTTCTTCAATTGTTCCTTTTCGTGTATTTTATGACTTTAACATTTCTGAAGAAAACCGATCAGTTATTTTGCAGAATGTCCTTCATTTTTGGTTGAGCTCATGTTTTTACCTGATTGGAATGAAGTTATGCATTTTTCACGATTACCACAGAAGTGCTGTGTTCTTCTAAGTGCATCATACCAAGGGGTTCATGATGGCAATAAGTCTTATTACTGTTGATTTAAATTTTGATCACTTGGTTAAGGTGATATCTGACAGTTTTCCATACTGCAAGGTTACTATCACACTTCGTAGTTACTAAATTTTGGTGGAGTTACTTTGAGCCAATGCAAATTCTTTTTCTTCTCAAATTTCTGTTAACAAACTTGAGATTTTATCTGCAACAATTATTAACGTGGTGTTTGCCTCATGGTTGTTTCCTATTTCCATCTTTCCTTCTAATTCATTAATTGGAATTTCACTGTTAAGGAGCTGTCCTTCCTCCTTTATTTATTTATTTAATGATTTATTTCAATGAGTATCAACACCAGGGTACTTATTTTATCTTATGGGCTAAAGTTGTCCTATCATTATGTGTTTTGTTGCTTAAATTGTTCTTGCTTTGGACTTTAGAAGCTCCTTCGAATTGGCTGCTGTGTGCTGCTGCTGCTGTTGATACTGTTTTAAGAAGCTCCCATCTTTTAAATCACTTCCCTTCTTCCTGGCACCACAAGATATTCCAGGACCATTTTGTATTTTTCCTCCCTGGCCCTGAAAACCACCACTTCTCTGTGAAGTTATATAAGAGCTTAAACAGAAGTAAAATTTACTAATTGGAAACATTTGTGGAATGAATAAATGTCCAATCATGTAAGCAAAGAGCTCATGGCATTTTTTCTCAAATCCTTTTGAAATGTCTCACTAAAACACCTGACAATTTATTATATTACAACCACCATGCATTAAGTGTCAGGAAAACTTGTGTATTTTCCAGTGCTCATATTTACCTTTATTTAGATGAAAATTAATAAGCCTTCAGAGCTCAGTATAAAGTGCAATTCTCTGTGTGTGAGAGACAGTTTATTGAGATAAAGTTAATGGAATGAACAAATTTATGTAATCTTCCTATGTATCTTCATATTCATATAAATAGCTTGCTTAGACTGTCTTCTGTTGGCCCAGGGACCATTTCCCAAGTGGGTCTGAAATCTTTATTTATTATTATTATTACTTATATGTATTTATGGGGTACAGAATTGACTCTCAATGTTTGTGTACAATACACAATGATCAAATCAATGTTATTAGCATGCTCATCATTACAAATCGTAATTACATTTTGTGTCCCTTACCCAATTACGCTGTATCCCCCCTCAGCCTGCCCCTTTCCCACCTCTAGTAACTATAGGTCCATTCTCTCCTTCTGAAACCTTTATATTCTCCAATTCAGCCACAAAAGGAGCTCCCTCTTGTCATTCAATTGCATCCAGCTGAGTAAGACAGGACTTACTCACCTGCTTGAGGTAGGAGAGTGTTGGTTACAGCTGCATTTAACTGGAGATACATAGTTTCCTCATTGTTCTGTTTGTCTGCTTTTCATCATTGTTGACATAACTGTGTCCACATTCTTTTTATAAAACTTTGATCAATTTATACAAATATAGGTAAAAATTCATAATGTAAAATTTTAGCATATATACATATTTTTACGCAGAAAATATCACACCAGACTTGCACAACTAAAACTGAAAATTGTAAAGTATATCGAATTACTTTTTTTCTCCTTTTCCACTATGTTCATTCCTACTTCCCATAGGTTCTATTTTATTAATTTTCTATAAATGTAATCTAGAACAATGTTCCATAAACAAATAGATATTTTTTAAAGTATCAAGTTCTAATACAGAAGGAGACAGAGGCTAGATGTGAGAGTTACATAATTCATTCTGGAGATGATTTTATTTGGGGAGAAATGATTCATTACTAAGTTATCCAGAAAAGACTGGGAAAGTTCTTCTGTGTTTGTCAACCAAAAATTATCTTTTAAATATTAAAACTTATCTTTGTATCAGTGTCCTAGCAGTAAAGTTTTTGAAAACAATGTATTTTTTGCCAAATAATCTTGATTGAATCAGTTTTTATTACTTGATTATACACATATATAATATCACTATATATAAATGTAATGCTAATCTTTATTGTAAAGGATTATTATACTTTGATATGCTGAAAGAAATGTTTGATATAAGTTTTTCTTATACAAAAATTATTTTGTTCATCTTTTATTTAATAGTTAATAAGATCACTTGCTAGTATGAAAATGCCATCTTTGGTCTCATTTTTGTTCCCTCACTCATTAATTTATTAAAAAAAGTTAACAATCACTTATAAAGTTTTTATTTCGTCAAAAAGTAACTATGTAAATAAGGGAAATTTCAGAATATTAATGTTCTTTAGTGAATGCAGTTGCTTGATTAATTATTTTCTATGTTAGAATTTTAGGTCGTAACTATTATTTAGGATCTCAAACTAGAAGACAGAAATTGATATCTGTACATGATCAGAGGCATTCTGTTTTCTTGCAGAAACAGAAAGTCATTATTCACTCATCAAGTCCTCAAGATTTATTCAACTAAATTTTGGGAATATTATAATTTAGTGAACTATTTTGTCATAGTGGAAATAATGTCCAAATACAGGTGATCTTCGAGTTATTGTGGGTTTGGTTTCAGACCACTACAATAAAGGAAATATTGCAATAAAGCAAATCACATGAATTTTTGGGTTTACCAGTGCATACAAAAGTTATGTTTAAACTACACTGTAGTCTATTCTGTGCAATAGCAATTATGTCTAAACATGTACATACCTTAATTAAAAAATACTCCATTGTTAAAAAAATGCTAACTATTACATGAGCCTTTAGTGAGCCAGTCTTTTTGCTGGTTAATGGTCTTGCCTCAATGTTGATGGCTACTGACTGATTAGGGTGGTGGTTGCTGAATGTTGGGGTGGCTGTGGCAATTTAACAAAATAAGACGGCAATAAACTTTGACACATAGATTGGCTCTTCCTTTCATGAAAGATTTCTTGGTTGTATGTGATGCTGTTTGATAGCATTTTACCCACAGTAGAACTTCTTTCAAAATTGTTGTCAATTCTTTCAAAACCTGTCATTGCTTTATTAACTAATTTTATGTAATATTCTAAATCCTTTGTTGTCTTTTCAACAATGCTCATAGCATCTTAATCAGGAGTAGATTCCATATCAAGAAACCACTTTCTTTGCTCATACATAAAAAGCAACTCCTCATCTAAAAATTTTTGTCACAAAATTGCAGCAAGTCAGTCACATCTTTGGGCTCCACTTCTAAATCTATTTCTTTTTCTATTTCTATCACATCTGCAATTACTTCCTCCACTGAATTGAACATATCAAAGCCATCCATGAGGATTGGAATTAACTTCTTCCAAACTCCTGTTAATGTCAATATTTTGGTCTCCTCTTCTGAATTACAACTGTTCTTAATGGCGTCTAGAATGGTGAATTATTTCCAGAAGATTTTCTATTTACTTTGCCCAGATCCATCAGAGAAAATACTATATATGGCAGCTATAGCCTTATAAAATATATTTCTTAAATAGTAAGACAGAATGTTGTATTAGCAGGCATGAAAACAACATGAATCTTTTTGTACACCTTCATCAGAGATCTTGAGTGATTAGGCATGTTGTCAATGAGCAGTAATATTTTGAAAGGAGTCTTTTTTTCTGAGCTTAAAAAGTCTCAACAGTGGGTTTAAAATATTCAGTAAACTGTGCTGTAAACAAATGTGTTGTCATCCCAGGCTTTGTTGTTCTACTTATAGAGCACAGGCAGAGTAGATTCAGCATAATTCCTAAGGGCCCTAGGATTTTCAGAATAGTAAATAAACATTGGCTTCAACTTGAAATCACCAGCTGCATTCGCCCCTAACAAAGAAAGTCAGCTTGTTTTTGCAGCTTTGAAGTGCATTATTGACTCCTCCTCTCTAGCAATGAAAGTCCTACATTGCATCTTCTTTTAATAGAAGGCTGTTTTGTCTACACTGAAAATCTGTTGTTCAGTGGAGCCACCTTCATCAATGATCTTAGCTAAATCTTCTGGGTAACTTGCTGCAGCTTCTACATCAACACTTCTTGCTCTACCTTTCACTTTGAAGTGATGGAGACGTTGTCTTTCCTTAAATCTCATAAACCAACCCCTGCTAGTTTCAAACTTTCTTTCTGATTCTTCTTCACCACCTCTCCCTGTTTTCATAGAATTGAGAGTTAGGAACTTGCTTTGAATTAGGCTTTGGCTTAAGCAAATGTTATGGTTGGTTTGATCTTCTGTCCAGACCATCAAACCTTCTTGCACATCAAACCTTCTTGCACATCACTAACAAGGCATTTTACTTTCTTATCATTTATGTGTTCACTGGAGTAGCATTTTTAATTTCCTTCAAGAACTTGTTCTTTGCATTTACAACTTGGCTAACTGTTTGGTGCAAGGGGCCCAGCTTTCATCAT
Organism: Galeopterus variegatus; assembly: GCF_000696425.1. Lineage (NCBI taxonomy): Eukaryota > Metazoa > Chordata > Mammalia > Dermoptera > Cynocephalidae > Galeopterus > Galeopterus variegatus. Next base: position 32,220 of record NW_007738295.1, on the reverse strand, counting down.
GCCTTCACTTTTAACATGCCTTCCTCACTAAGCTTAATTATTTTTAGCTTTTGATTGAAAGTGTTAATATGTGACTGTTCTTTCACTTGAACACCTAGGGACCATTGTAGGGTTTGTCTCGGGGAATAGGGAAGCCCAAGGAGAGGGAGGGGAGAGAGATAGGAGAATGGTAGGTCAGTGGAGCAGTAGGAACACACACATTTATCAGTTAAGTTTGCTGTCTTATATTGGCACAGTTTGTGGCACCCCCCCATTACAATTGTAACATCAAAGATCACTGATCACAGATATAATAATAACAGATATAATAATATGAGAAAGTTTGAAATATTGTGAAAATTACCAAAATGTGACACAGAGACACAAAGTGAGAACATGCTATTGGAAAAATGGCACTGACAGACTTGTTCTGTGCAGGAGTGTCAGAAAACCTCAATTTGTAGAAAACGCAATATCTGTGAAGAGTGATAAAGCAAAACACAATAAAATGAGGGGTGCCTGTAGTTCTCTGACTATATAGTTATTTTTGTAATATTCATTATTTGTGCATAATTTTTAATATTTCACACTCATTTTTATACTCATTATAAAGTATACAGGATCATATTTTCAGACATGGGTCCATAATTTCAATTAATGCTTAAATTTACATTACTGTTACAGTAATCTAGATTATTCAGTAAAATAACAGAATTTTTAACATAACATTGCATAACTTCATAGCATATTATAGCTTTTCAGTATATTAATACATATTTTTTTAATATGCGCATATTTGATTCTTACAACTAACCTGTGTGGTATTAAACAAAAGAGACTATACTCTACAAAAGTGCAAATTGACTCATGCTGTAATATTGAAACACTGAAATTTTCCAGATATAATTCCACCAAATAATAAATCTTCCTAACTTGGCAAAAACTGCCCTTTTGTCTTTGTTAATATTTCCAGAATTTTAACTTGCATAAAGATATAAGATGTGTGACTACTGCTAACTTATGTATTATAATATGAGATTATGATAATGTATGTAGTGAAACAATTGTTAGAATAAAAAGAAAGCCCTTATAATTTTTTGAGTAGGAAAAGGCATTCTCAGTAATATTTATTCATGTCTGATGATGAGAAATATGGAAAGAAAATCCTGAGTAATTGTATGTATAAACTTAATAGGAGGTTCCTATTTGAACAAAAACTCCATAGCATTCAATAAAATAGGGCCATGAAGTCAAAATTTTATTTTGTATTAAAATTTTAACCATATCTGCACAATTTTCTGGCCTCTATAAAATATGTAAAGCAATAGGTATTTGCTCTTGTGGGAGATTTATTTATTTTAATATGGACTGAAAAACTATACATATTTGATATATCTAGAATATAATGTGACTTTTTGTCATGGTGTAATTTTATAAAGAAGGCAGAGAAATAATTATTGTTGATTGGAATTGTTAGAGAAAGTTATATGAAGAGCTGAATTTCAACTGACTCTTTTAAGGAACTGTAAATGCTGTGTTGATGAGCAGATCCTGTGTGCAGTAAAACAGTGTAATCAGTGGGATTATTTTGATTTAATATTTCATAAGAACTAACTAATCTGTATGCCTATATTAAATGGTGATAGTGTTAACTGAGCCCTTGCCATGTGCCAGGAGCTGTAGTTAATATGAATTCCTAATAATTTATTAAGAATTAAGGGAAAAACCTACCCAGGCTTTGAACACAGAAAGTTATCATTATTCAAAATGAAAAAGTTGAAATAAGCCAAAAATACAGAACAGCAAAAATAAGAAAACAACAAAGTTCCATTTTATTCTTATAGTTCATATGTCGAATTATATTTACTTTTTTGGCTAATAAATTTAGAGTTACAAGGCTAATTTTTAAAAAAAGTCTCAAAGAAAAATTACTCTCTTTAAATTTGTTTTAGATTTATTTACACACATGTAGCAGCAGCCAATAACTTAAAAGAGGAAAATCAGAATAGAAAGAATAAGAAGGAAACTATAGACAAGTGAAAAAATGGTGAAACATAAAAATTGATACAATTTAGAAGAAATAATTTAAAATGTCTCTATGAAGCAGGACTTTTGTTATTTATAAAGCAAAAGAGGAAAATGAGTTAATTTTTTTTTGAGGTTTATCTCATTTTCAAACTAAAGTATAGAAAAAGATTCAGTTTTTTTTGTTTTATTTATTTATTTTTATTTTAACTTCTCAATATACATTGCAGTTGATGTTCATGTCCCTTAACCCATTCCTCCTTCCCCCACCCTCTCCCTCTCCTCTCTCCCTCTTTCCCCTCCCCCTCACTACATCATATCTGTTCACTTGTCTTAACAAATTCAAGGAATTGTTTTGATTGTTGTGTCTTCTTCCACCCACCCTTTTTTATTTATTTATTTATTTTTAGCTCCCACAAATAAGTGAGAACATGTGGTATTTCTCTTTCTGTGCCTGACTTGTTTATTGCAACACTATTTACAGTAGCCAAGAGTTGGAACCAGCCCAAATGTTCATCATCAGATGAGTGGATAAGGAAACTGTGGTGTATCTGCACAATGGAATTCTATTATAAAAAAGAATGAAATGCTCCTATTTGCAACAACATGGATGGACTTAGAGAAAATTATATTAAGTGAAAAAAGATTCAGAGTTTAAAATTTTATTTCTAATTGTATCAACTTTGATTTTGTATTTCAATAAAAATCTGGAACCTTCAGTTTTATTCCAGCCTTTACCATTATTATTACACTCTACCTTAATTTGTTTGAAGTCAGTGATGGGAAACCAAACACCAGTGGTAGAGTTCATTCTTCTTGGATTGACAAATGATGTCAGGCTTCAAGCTGTACTTTTCCTTTTTCTGCTACTAACTTATGTTTTAAGTATCATGGGAAACCTGACCATCATCATTCTGACCTTGCTTGATCATCACCTCCAGACTCCTATGTATTTCTTCCTCCGGAATTTTTCATTTTTGGAAATATCCTTTACTTCTGTCTTTGTTCCCAAAATGCTAGTCAATATTGGAACTGGAGACAAGACCATCTCCTTTGGCGGTTGTTTCACTCAGTATTTTTTTGCAATTCTTCTAGGAGCAACTGAATTTTACCTTCTAGCTGCCATGTCCTATGACCGCTATGTGGCCATTTGCAGACCCCTGCATTACACAGCTATGATGAGCAGGAGGCTTTGCATTCTACTTGTCCTATGTTCCTGGTTCTCTGGTTTTTTAGTTGTCATTGTGCCGCATATAATGACCCTCCAGCTGCCTTTCTGTGCATCCAACATCATCAATCACTATTGCTGTGACTATACTGTATTGTTGCATTTATCCTGTTCAGACACACATTTGATAGAAGTAATTGAGTTTGTCCTTGCTGCAGTGACCCTCATCTTCACCTTGATGCTTGTGATTCTTTCCTACATGTACATTATCAGGACCATTCTAAGAATCCCCTCTGCTCAGCAGAGAAGAAAAGCTTTTTCTACATGTTCTTCTCATATGATTGTGGTCTCACTTTCTTACGGAAGCTGTATCTTCATGTATATAAATCCTTCTGTTAAGGATTCAGAAACTTTTAATAAGGGAGTGGCTGTTTTAAATACCTCAGTTGCCCCTCTGTTGAACCCTTTCATCTATACTTTAAGGAATAAGCAAGTGAAAATAGCCTTCAAAGATATGGTCAATAAGATAACAATTTTTTCAAAAAAGTAAAACTATTTGAGGTTAATTATTAAAATAATAAATAAACCTTTAGACCATAGTTGTACATTATTAAATTTTAAATATATTTTCTGCATAGTATTATTGATTTTCCTATTTAAACACTAAAACAATAAAACTGCTTATTTAAGCCAATTTTACCATTTTACTGTTCTTAAAAATTTGCAGTTCTGTTTGGGTGTATGTGTATGATCTTACACTTCAGTGCTATTTTTCTTTATTTTTACCTCATTTTTAGAGAAAAGACTCAGAGGAAAGTCAGAATTGGGAATATGACTCTAATACTTTGTTGGGCCTTAAAAACTAATGCCACCTTAAGTGACAAGTGGATTAAGGTGGCAGCCTAAGAGGGCGCCGGGAGGAAGTAGGGTGGGAGTGTCTGCAGGAACCTTGACTTAGCCCTTATAGGCCGTGCTTGTGAACACTGCCTGATTGCAATAGATTGGCATTGAGACAGAACCTTTAAGGTGATTGGAGCATGTAAAAAACCTGCCTTTCCCATTTGCCTTTAAAAGCAAATGCTTGTGTGCTAATAAACGGAACTGCTTGGCAAAACCCCCGCAGCGTCTGAGTATCCTTTAACCGGCCGGTGGTGTGCTCACCTCTCTTCATGGCTCTCTTCCCCATTCTCCTTCCAAAGGGGACTGGAGGGAAAGAGGAATCCCGGGCCATTTGCTTGCCCACCAGAAGGAACGAGGCTAGGGCTGTACGGGTCGGCCAGCGGTGGACCCGACAATACTTTGTTTTTCACAACAGAATTTTTAAAACTATTTATTGTCATATGGTCTTCAACCTCTATATTTGTTACTTCATAATTAAATTCCTATACTTAAGATATTTACTTTAGCTTGCTCATAATAGCTTAAGTAAAATATTAGTGAATTTTTATAAAGTTGATTATTTTCAAATTTAAAATTAGGATTTAAAGAAGAGAAGTTCAACATGTGTTTATTTTAATATTGATGGGAAAATGCTAATGATGATTCATATGCAAATTAAACTCTGAGTGAATTCACGAAAGAGATAATGGGATGATTCAAGTTTAAGCTAATGAGAAATGTGTCTTTGTAGCAAATTTCTTATAATTTAGTGTTGTGCCTAACCATTGTTCTAGTTCTTATTTAATGGGAATATAAAGTAAAACTGTATTAATATTATCCATGGTGTTAATGACTTTATAGGCATAAATTATATTCCTTCTAAGTCTTTTTCTGTTCATATTAAACTGTGTTTATAATTTGACTTCCTTAGGCAGTGTCTCTATCACAAGTAAAAGTTGTTGTTTTCTAAACATTTTATATTCACATTAATTTTTTAGAATTCATAGACCAGATTTACAGATGGGTAATTTTTAAATTTAAATAGTCTACAGATATTTCTACTCCAATTCTTTCAATATACTGGTGAAGAAAAGTGAGTTCTAGAGATGTTAACAAACTTTTACTAAAGCATTTAGTTAATTAGTGCCAAATTTATACTCTTGAATTCTTTACTCATTTGTTGATTAATAATGTAGAATTTACTACTTAACAGAGATGCTAAAAAAATGTCCTGGGAAACTAAGGAGAAAAAAGATGTTTGAAAATGTAGAATTTGACAGTTTTTCTATACCTAGCCATAATTATATCAAAAACCACCGAAATATCTAATGCATAACTGATGTTAGCAAGTGAGTGAGTGAGTGAGTGAGTTACTTCGCTAGTGATTTAGACAGACAAATAATTGAGTCATTAGTTCACTCATTTATTTGTTTGTGGTTTTAAACACCATCAGCAGTACATCGATTATAGTAACCTAAAATATTCATCCTGTGATAGTTGGTCAATTTAAAAAGACAGATTAAAGAATTATATGCAGCTAGACATTTTATTGACAGAGATAATTTTTCTCAAAACACATGAACACATACACACAGAAACGCACAACATTTTAAAAGCCAATTCAAAGCAGTCTATTGAAACCCACCCAGACTTTTATCTGGAAGAAAACTGGTAGCTAATAAAACTTGCAGAAAAGATGCATTAGCATATCATTCTATCAACCTGAAATCCTTATTAACCAGAGATTCTATGATTCTACAAAACATAATAAATGATTATATGTAAGGCGCATTTCAATGTCCAAATTATTTAGGAAAAATATTAAAAAGTTGATTACCGGTTTTAATGTTAAATATTTCATTTTCAAGTCTTTGTAAATCAGCTTTCTATATTGAGTGCATAATCTTGTTATTCAGAGGTTTGAATGGCTAATGTACTCCTTTGTGAGACTATTTTCAGAGTTAATATTAACATGTCTGTATGATTCCAGAGTTTTTCTCAAATGCTTTCAACTTTGACTATATCTTGCAGCTCTGCTTTGCAAAGTGGTTTCTGTCAGAGTTCTAAGTCTTATTCCTTTTCTGTTCTGTTGAGCGAGGAAAGAGTTACTGTTTCACCAAGAATGCAGCTGTCTTAAATCCACGGTCTTTCAAGGCCACAAATTGGTCAATGACAGATTAGAGTGGTGGAGGTGGGGTGGGAGTGGGATATGGATCTCTTCAATATTTTCAAAGCATTGAAAGTTTGCTCCGATATATTACTCTTTCATGATGATTTCTTGTATTTTTAGGGGATCAGTTTCAAGAATTTTTCTAGTCTTCACATATTATATGTGATTCACATGCTTATGTATCCCTTTAAGAATAGCATTTTTCAAGTAAAAGTTCCCGCAGTTAAAATCGTTTATGTAAATTTGGTTCAGCCTGGTTAAGATTCAGTTGTTTTGTTAATAGGACATAATTTTTCCAGTGAGTGAAAGGAATTCATTATTTAAACTTTCATAAGTTCCAGGACACCTTCTTGTTTCTGTACTGACAATCCATAAATTCCCCAGTTTAAGTGTTGTTTTAAATGAGAGGCTGCTCATTTTGAGCTAATAGCTACACAGTTTAATTCCAGACTATCTTCAGAATGTATGGATAGACGCTATCTGGTCCTAAGGAGTATTCTTCATCTACCTAAAAAAAGGAACATGTTATTCACTCATTACTTTCTAAACTTATCACATCTAGTATACTACTTCAATGCATCCCTTAATCAAGTCATTCATTTCCCGAAGCTTCGTTAGAAAGTTGTCTAACTGAGCCTTGGTAGGGAAAGCATTTCTTACATAACTTTTTCAAGCAGTGCACAAAACTTTAGTGTGTGGGATTGCTTTGTGAAACTGCATCATCAGCATGAGTCAAATATTAAAGTCTAGTAACTGAAAATGAAAAAAAAAAAGGCTATATATCAGTCAGTTCCTCTTAGAGAGGAAAACAAATAGAAAATAATAATAGTAAAGACATCACCACAAGCAATACCATTTACTGGAAGATGTAGTAAAAAAAATTTTGCTTCCACCTTACTTCACTTGATAGTCAGTGTTTGCATAGTATCACAAATATTTAATGTAGTAACTTTAGAAAACTAACAGAATTGAAAAAATTTTTGTTATTACATATGTTGTCAGACTTGAATAATTTTCTTATTGAAATTTTAATGTTATGTAATAATACTTAAATTTGATAGAAGTTTAAATTTATTATTATATATCACAGCTTCTTTCAGAGATGTGATTTTAGCCCTTGATAAAATAACTGATTTTAACACTTGACCATTTGTCATTCAATAAAAATGTGATGTAAACAAGATGAGTCTTGTTGGCATTATAGTTACAATGCTGTGGCCTTCTATGAAATCTGGTGAAAGATTGAACATACTTGAGGAAAACGATTTAGAAAATGAAAGAGTAATATTTGAGTAGATGATGGCCAAAAGTTTTCTAAAAAGTGATAGAAGTTTTCAAGCTAAAAATTTGAGAAAGTCTGTTAATCCCTGAGTCAATTAAAATAGAAAAGCCAACCAACCAACCAACCAACCAACCAAAGAAAAAGTCTGGTAACATTGTGCTAAAACAACTGAAAATCTGTAGCAGGAAAAAAAAAAAAAAGTTAAAAGCAGATAAGAATCAGGGTGGGGAAATCCCAGGACACTGAGAGAAGTGATAGTGACAGGGAACAGTAACTGATTCTCTTAAGCCAATTAGAGTCTGAGTTGACTCAGGCTAGGTGGCAGGGTTTTTTTGTTGTTTGGATTTGCCTTGTTTTGTTTTTTTGTTTGTTTTACAGTTTCACTGTGTTATAATAAATGCACAATAAAGTGTAACCATTAAAGTGTATAACTGGAGGGGATTCAACATACGTATACATCTGTGAAACCACTATCAAAATCAAAAAGTAAATGTTTACATCAAAAGTTTTCTTGGGCACTCCGGCAATACAGCTTGTCTAAGTTGAACTACATTTCCAGGATTTTCCTCCCTGTTTTCTGTTGTGGTTTACATTATGGTGGACCACAAGAGAGATTCTTGTGGGATACAGTCACATGTCACTTAGCGATGGGATACATTCTGAAGAATGAGTTATTAGGCAATTTCACCATTGTGTGAACATCATAAAATGTACTTACACAGACCTAGATGGTATCGTCTTCTACTCACCTAGACTATGTAACATAGCCAGTATAATCTTAAGGGACCACCATAGTATATGCAGTCCTTCATTGACACAAATGTCATTTATGCCACCCATGACTGCATTTAGAAGATGGAGAGAGGCAGAAGCCATTTTGTAGCTCACATAGGTTGTTATTCATCTGCTGGCTTATTTTGCTGTCATTAGGCAGCAACCAAGCCTGCAACAATTTCACTTTCCCTTTTATCTTTTTTCAGCTTCTTCAACTCTAGATCTAGGTATGTATGCTTAGCTCTGTGACAATGTACCCTGTCTTCTGTAGGAGGCTAGTAAACTTGAGGTCAGAGTCAACAAGAACTAACACAGATTTCAGTTCCTCATGTAATTCTGCCCATGCTGTAAATTCTAGCTTGTTCTTGTTCTCCCCCACCTTACACCCATCCTCCCTGTCCATCTGCCTGTCCTGTGGACTTCAGGAATGTTCAGACAGTTCCCAGAATGCACAAGGTCAAAACCCTACAATAAACTTCTTATAAATCTATCTATGTACTGCCTCTCTATGTACTTTTCTATCTTCTTTCTATCTATCTCTGTCTATTCATCTATCTTTTATGAGCAGAATTGTTGAAACCCTATCCCCAATGTAATGGTATTTGGAGATTGTGCTTTGGGGAGATAGTTAGGTCATGAGGATTATTTTATTATTATTATTGTTGTTGTTGTTTTCATGGGATTACTGCCTATATAAGAAGAAACACAAAAGATCTGTCTCTCCCTCTCTGCCATGTGAAGATTTAGCAAAAAAAAGCTGTTTTCATGACAGGAAGAGGGCCCTGACCAAGAACCTAATTTGCCAGCACCTTGATCTTAAACTTTCTAGACTCCAGAAGTGTGAGAAATAAATGCCTGTTGTATAAGCCAACCAGTTTATGGTATTTTGTTGTACTAGCCTGAGCTGACTAAGACTCTAGGACTCTATGTGTTTATGTATATATCTATCTATCACCTCTCTATCTATGCTTGTATATTGACACTAAAAGTAATTTCAGAAGAACACAATCTTAAGGATGATTTAAAGGCATTAATGCCCCTGTTTCTAGTGGTCAAGCAGGCACTGGTGGTCCATTACAAACACCGGCAAAACTGTTACTCAAAACATTAGATTCAGAAAACTGTAATCAAGTATTTACAAAAGTTATAGCTCTGGGTGATGAAATTTTTGCTGTTAGAACAGTTTAGTCAAAATAATGAGTATAATGGGGTTGGTTGGTTGCTTATAATAGTGATAGAGAATGTGAAGAAAGAAAATATTGAGCTCAGAGCTTTAAATTTCCAGTTCAGTTTCTCCATAAAAGACCTGAATGCTTCTGTGATTGCTTTGAAAGAAACCCTTATCTCCTGTAGTTGGAGGGCCAAGATTTCTGAAACCAAACCACAGTCCAAACTTCTGTGTGGCAGAATTACAATGCAAACTGAATTCCTAAACCTTCTGGGTTTCTTTATTGAAGTTGGAGCATTGACTTGGAAAAAATGGGATCCTAACCATTGGAATGGACATTTGAATGGGGGAATTTACATAAATTCTGATAAACCTGGTGACATCGAACCCCTATATCTTGTCTTACACTTTTTAGGGTGAAGAATCAAGGTAAAATATAAAGATGCATCAGGTTGAATTTCTTGTTATGGGCCCACTTAGAATAGAATCCAGGTTTGACATTATAGCTTGATTAGCTGGGAATTTCTTTAATAATTTTCTTGATTGGTTGACTAAAATGTGGACCACATACACACTAAATGAAGTTGGAAGGCCTAAATTTTTTGGTGTACTGTGTAAGAAGGTATCAAGAAACTTAAGGAGACCGGGATGCTAGAGTGAATTTACACATTAAACCTGCTCATTCATCCCAACAGGATTCAGAGGACACACTTTTCACCACAGCTGTGATAAATATATTCTCTTAGGGAGCATCAGTATCGTTAAAGAGCCATGCAGTTTCTGTTCCCTTTAGGTAGTAAATCACACTGGGAATTGCTTCCACTTAACTGAGTTCCCTAAACACATTGAACATGGTGTGAACCTAGGGTATCAGAGGCCAAGTGGCAACACTTAACTAACTGCCAAATACAAGGTTGTAGTGGCTACTCTAACAGACAGCAGATCCACAGCGGTAATCAGAATAGTGTGATCCAGGGCCGAGCCCATGGCGCACTTGGGAGAGTGCAGCGCTGGGAGCGCAGCAGCGCTCCTGCCGTGGGTTCGGATCCTATATAGGGATGGCCGGTGCGCTCACTGGCTGAGCGCGGTGCAGCCTGTCACAAAAAGGACAAAAAAAAAAAAAAAGAATAGTGTGATCCACAGAGGTTTCCTGGTATTGCCTAGTTGATTATAGTGTCTTTACTATGAAAACACAGAGCAAGCTCACTCAAGTCTCTTTTTAATCTATATAAGCCAAAACACTCTGTGTATAGTAAACAGAGGTGTTTGAATCACCAAAAACATAGAGTGTGGCCCCTCTATTAACCCTCAGATTTGAGCTGGTTCATAGGTGCTGAGCCTTGAAAGAAGAGGATTCCAGCTTTTCTTGAGTAAAGATTATGCTACACTGGCAAGATTTGGGGACCCAAAGCCATTTACCAGTGTAACTGTACATTAAGGAAATAATCATACTTTTCAGGAATAACTAGACATTGGTTTCAAGCTGACATGAAACCCCAAAACTTTAATCTGCCAATTAGTGTTGGTTTGCCTCATATGGGGTGATTGAGATGTTCAGTCTCCCCTTTTATTAACAAATTATCCATATTTTAAAAGTAAAAAAAGAGGGAAAAGTACCTTTGGGGTTGAAAAGACCTAACTTGACCTGTTGCTGGCATGGACCTCTAATTGGGAACTGCCTGTGACCCCCTTTACAGGGGTGAGCTGGGACTTCCCTTTTGACAGAATGAGTAGTGGACATCCTTTTCCTTTCCAAGGCTTGGCAGGTCAGTCTTGGATCCATAGAGCAAGAACTCCTCACATGGGACACCATTTTGTTGCTTTGTCTCACATGGGATGACGGAGATGCAAAAAGGATTACTCAAAGCCAATTTCTCCTGAGCAGTGAGACACCCCAAAGGGGTTCATTTCCTAGAACCCTCAAAAGAGAGGCATTCTTCCTTAGGAAATTAACCCTGAACTGGGGTTCTGTCTCAGTAATTATTCTCCAGGCCAGAAAGTTACACAAAAAGAACATAGGTGGAGTTATAGTTAAGTATAGTTTAACAACAGAAGTTAGTAACATCAGTGAAATAACAAAGTGCCATTCCATAATGCAATTTGCAAAAGGTTAAGTTGATCCATCAAGAAAAGCTTGTTCTTAGCAAACACTGTATTTTCCTACAGCAGTTTCCTCAGTATTTTTACATAGCAATAAAGCAACTTTCATAACATATCAATCAGTAGGTTAACCTGCTGTCAAGGATGTCTGTTCTTGAGAGTCAGCAATTTTGCTGTGTAAGAATTCTTTATCTATATCAGAGACTTCAGCCTGGGGAAAGTTTCCTGTCTTTTGCAAGGTTAACATTTCTAGATGTAATTTTAAAAAGTTAGGTTAAACCTGAAATTACAGGGCTTTGTAAACTAGGCCCTGTGAAATACATTTGCTTTATAAACGTTAGTATACTCCACAAATTAGAGTTAGGGCTTACCAAAGTTAGGTGATCAATTGAGTTTTATCTTGGGTTCACCTTACGGCAACTATAGAATTTGAGTCCCTAAATGCATCATGTGGTTATTTCCTCCATGATGGAGTGCATAATTGGAATAGACTAACTCAGTAATTGGAAATATCCCCCCAATGGTTTCCTGACCCATGGAGTGATGACTATTATGGTAGGAAAGGTCAAGTATAAGCCAATAGAACTACATTTATCAACAAAAAGAGTGAATCTAATGTATAGCATTTTGTGAGAAATTGCAGAGGTTAGTATCACCAGGAAGAACTTGAAAGACGTCAGTGTTTGAATCTTACCATTTCTTCATTCAACTTGCCAGTTTGGCCAGTGCAGATGACAGATGAATCTGGGAGGATGACAGTGGATTATCGTAAATTTAATCACAGTTGGCATCAATTGCAGCTGCTGTTCAAGATTTGGTTTTGTTGCTGGGACAAATAAACATATCTCCTAGAACCTGTATATAAGTGCCTTTTTCTCTATACCTGTTTTCCCCTCCCCCAAGAATTATCATCTTTTATTTCTATAAAGCAGATATTCCTTGAGAAACACATGCTTTCTTATTTACATTTAAAAAATTTTTGTGAACGAGTCAGACTTAGGAAAAAAGTGAATAGATGAACCTTGTCTTTGGAACCCTCATGGCCTCACTTCTATACTTTCGCTCCACCCCCCTTCAAATATCTTCCCTCAGCTTGAGGTTTTCTCACATCTGTGCTGGGGCCCCAACTTCTCCAGTCATCAGATAACTGAAATTTATATGAATTTAGACTAAAATGTCAGTTACTGAATAAGTCACTCTGAGGAAGAGCACATTTTTGAGGAATTATCAGTTAGTCATTACTTAATCCAAGAGGTTGAATATCAAAAGATGGGTTCTAGAAAACTGGCCAAGGGAGAAAGTTTTGTAAGTGATTTTTTTTTTTTGTGAGATCCAAATATTTCATTAAGAGGGCCATCTATTCATCTGATTGATTTTTAAATGTCAAAAAACAAAAACAAACAAACAACAACAACAAAAAACACTTGGGAAAGAAAATATTCCTAAGTCCTTCAAATAAGATGGTGTCTCTTAACCCCAACTTCAAATCTTATCAGCACAGAGTTGCATCCAAAAGAAATTAAAAAAAAAAAATCAGTGGTTGCCAGGATTTCAGGCAATGAGGGAGGGAGCACAGAGGACTTGTAGGGCAGCAAAACTATTCTGTACAATATTGTAATGGTAAATAGGTGACATTATGCATTTGGCAAAGCCCATAGAACTATACAATACAAGAAGGGAACCCTAATGTTAAATTAATTAAAAAATAATGTGTCAATATTGGTTCATAATTATAATAAATTTATCATACTAATGTAACATGTCAATAACAAGAGAAACTATGTATGTGTGTGGAGAAGGGATAGGGAAACTATCTGTACTTTCTGCACAATTTCTCTGTAAAACTGAAACTGCTATAAAATTTTTTTTAAACAAACACATTTTATTATTAGAAAAATAAAAAAAGAAATAAAAATTAGATGATCGGTGATGGGCCATAATAATCATATACATTGTATATTGACAAAATAAAAATTAAAAAAAACATTTTATTATTAGAAAAATAAAAAAAGAAATAAAAATTAGATGATCCAAATCATCAAAGAATAATACAGTCTTCGAAAAGTCCATGAAAATGTGTATTATGAAAAAATTATGCATGTATCTCAAAAAATTTTTGCACCAAAATAAACCCATACTAAATTTTATAACATGTCTGACCAGGATCCAGTATGAAGCACTAAGAAGAATAACACATCAGTTTGAAAAGATCCTCTATCAGAGCAACATGACTTCTGCTAAAATTGAAGCAATAACATACACATCAAATTTATAGTGAATCTTGAGTGAAAAAATGGTGAAATTATCGATACTTTATAAAAAGTTTACGGGGTGATGCCCTAAAGAAATCAATAGTTTACAAATGAATAACTTGTTTTAAGAAGGGATAAGATGGTGTTGAAGATGAAGCCCACAGCAGCAGACCATCCACATCAATTTGCATAGAAAAAATTAATCTTCACTCCCTAATTGAAGGAGAACAACAATTAGAAGAAAAACTAGCCAACATGCAGAGATCTCAATTGGTTCAGCTTACACAGTTCTGACTGAAAAATTACAGTTAAGCAAACTTTCTACTCCACAAGTGTCAAAACTGTTGCAACCAGATTAGCTGCAGACAAGAACAGAGCTTTCAATGGAAATTTTAAACAAGTGGGATCAAGATCCTGAAGCATTTCTTTGAAGAATGATAACAGGAGATGAAATATGGCTCTACCAGTCCAATCTTGAAGACAAAGCACACTCAAGGCAATGGCTACCTGTTATTAATTTTAAAATTAATCTATACCTGGTATTAAATAGCATCAAATAGCTAGCTTTCAGCTGGAAACGTCAGCACAACAATATATTGCCACTCTCTATCATAGGCATATATCAACTCCAGCCCTATGTCATAATCTAACCTGTAGAGAAGCTAATTACCTATTTCTTGTTCAGAACATCACACGGTTCCTTTTTATTGATGACAGTGTACTGAATGGACTGGTGAACAGGAAGTGGCAAGGAACCTAGGCATATTTGTAAGACACTTGGGAGCAAGGAGGTGAGGAATAAATTCCACAGAAATTAAAGGACCTGCCATCTCAGTAAAATTTCTAGAAATCTGTTGGCCCGGAAAATGTCAAGATATTCCTTACAAAATGAAGGAAAAGTTACTACATATGGTCCTTACTATTCCTAAGAGTTACATCACCTACCGAGCCTGTGTATTTTGGAGCAATATATACTACATGCTACTTTGACACAAAAAAAATGCCAGTATCGAGTGGGGTCCAGAACAAAGAAGGCTCTGCAACACGGATAGACTGCCATGCAAGATTCTCTGCCACTTGAGTCATATACTGTAGCAGATCTGATGCTGCTTGAAGTGTCAGTGCAGAGAAGTGTGTTGTATGTTGACTTTTGCAGTCTCCTAGAGGTGAGTCACAGTGCAGAAATTTAGGATTTTGAGAAAAAATATGCCATCTGCTGTGGATATCTACTCTCCTTTTTAAAAACATTTTTTGGCTGTTTATTACTGGGACTGGATAGAAAATGAATGCTTGACCAAGTTCCCATGTGACTTTGGCTGCTCAGCATGAACTGAATGTTGTTTGACTCAGTCATAAGGTTGGGTGTGCACAGCAGCCCTCCATCATCAAAAAAAAAGTGACATTCTGCCCCTAGAATAATCCATTAAAAGATGAATACTGTACATCTAGGATGGAGCAGGAGCAAGGTCAGAAGGTACATTAAGCTGGGAGCAGGTGGTTCAGACCCACATGTTATCTACCACTGTTGCACTGGCACCTCTTTTACAACTCATATGTATGGTTTCATGGGAAATCATTTATGGCACAATTTGTCATATGATCGGTGAATTGATGATGACAGACATGGAGGCTATGTATGGTCCCAATGCCTGGTCTCCACTTCTCAAGTCTGCTGTAGTTATTGTTGCTGCTGAATGCCAAATCTAGAAAAAACACACACTAACCCTGAGGCCCTGATAGGGCACAGCATCTTAAGGAAACCAATCACTTTAGTCACTTAGTAGCAAGTTGACTACATTGAACACTTTCCATCTTACTTGGAGCAGAGGTTGATCTTGATTGGAAGTGATAAATATTCTGAGCATGAGTTTGCCTTCCATGCCTGTAGGGCCTCAGATATCCTTACTATCTGAGGCCTTACATGGTGGCTGATCCATTGGCATAGGATACAGCATAATGCTACATTGGGCTGGGACTCTTCTTTATGAAGGAGATGTAGTATTGGGCATATGACTATAAGAGCCACTATCCTATTTCATAATCATCCACAAGCAGCTGACTTTATAAAACAATGAAATGACCAGTAAGGGCATGGTTGAGGCACCAGAGATAACCTGTATGAATGGGGCACTGCCCTCCAGGATGTAGTATGTACCTAAATAAATGACTATTTTATGAGGGTATTCTTAATGGACAGAACACATGGAAGGGATGGAAGAAAGAGTGGTCTTGCTTAACATTACTCCTGGTGATCTGCTTGGGTAATCAGTATGTCACATCTACACATATCTGGGCCCTGTGAGTTTCAAGGTCGTGGATCCTAGAGGAAAAATTTTCCACCTGGGTATCCGAGAAGAGTCCTATTAAACTTTATGTTATGGTTGTTGTCCAGTAAACCTGGTGTTTGTATGATAAGTGACCAGCTAGCATGGAAATGAGTCCCCATCTTGGAAGGAGTAAATGTCCTTGATCATTCAAAGGAAGTAGGCCTCCTGTTACTTAATAGGAATGAGGAAGAAAATATTGTCTACCCAGCTACCAAGATTTCTTGATATTCTTTTGTCCAATTTTGGCAGTACTTTCATGCCTTGGTATCCATGGGGGATTTGTTCCAGGACCTCTAGCAGATAACACAATCTGCAGATGTTCAAGTTCCTGATATAAAATGGCATAGTATTTGCATATAACTTATGAACAACCTCCTGCATACTTTAAATTATCTCTAGATTACTCATAATACCTAATAAAATATAAATACTATGCCAATAGTTGTTATGCTGTATTCTTTAGGGAATAATTATGAGAAAAAATGTCTGTACATGTTCAGTACAGATGCAATTTTTTTTTGACTGTTTTCATTTCATTCCACAGATCCATGGTTGGTTGAACCCATGGATGTGGTACCTAAGGATATGGAGGGCCAACTGTAAATGAACAAATGACGTAACCATGGCCTGAGAAGTACATGGCCTTCAGAAGCTCAAATATCTCACCACGTAAGCCACCTAGACCCAGAAGAAACGAGGGAAATTTAGAATGGCAGCAGTCTTAGTCGGTTCCACCTACTATAACAAAATGCCACAGACTGGGTGGCTTAAATAACAAATATTTATTTCTCACAGTTCTAGAGGCTGGGAAGTCCAATCAAGACTAGATGTGGTGGTGGCTTAGTTAGCTCTGGTGATGGCTGTACTCCTAGTTTGCTGTCTTCTGCATGTGTCGTCACATGGCCTTTCTTTGGTATGTATGCTTGGCAAGGGAGTCTCTTCTCTTTTTATAAAATTATTTATCCCATTATGAGGGCCTGATCCTCATGATGCAGTTTAACACTAATTACCTCCTCAAAGGCCCCACCTCCAAATACCATCACATTGGGGATTAAGACTTCAACATATGAATTTTGGGGGACACAAACATTCAATTCACAGAGATAGAGGAAGTAGATGATGGATATGAATTCGAACTTCCAGATCAACTGTAATAGCAGGGGATATTATCTTTCCTCTTGTAAGTTTCCCCAGGAAAATAGACCCTGAAATCCTGGAGAAGCTGCTTCCATGACTTATTATATGAATCAAGGGGATCCTTAACAATGTAATAGTTAGGCTGTAAAGGATTCCTTACTGTGCTACTGACAACACTGGCCTCTACTAGGACTTAAACTCTCATCACCTCACATGAAGTCTCATCCCTTCCTGGAAAAAGGCAGCATCCAATGACTGGTTGATTAAGCCATAAAAAGGCCCAGCCACTTGCCTCTACTTGGACAAATTGTCAAGAGCTGTTCCAGTTCCAGAGCCCCCAGCAGGATCAAAGTTAAGGCTTTGTTGCAAATGCATCTAAGTGCTTCCTCATCCTGCACCTGCTTCCTTTACTCTCCCACAACAGTTGATCCTGAAATTGTTTTCCAGTAAACCTTCTCTATACAAATCTACAGCTCAGAGTCTGTGTTCCAAAGAGCCTTACCTGCAACAGCTAGTTTGTGAATAAATGCAAGTCCTGCTAGATTCTCAATTAACTCAGGTAAATATTTGACACACATTTAGAAAGATATACATGCAAGAAGTAATTCTTATGACCTAGAGGTATTTAGGTTTATTATTTTGCTGTCCTAAAATGCCTTGTTTCTGAGAGTACAGTTACCATATTCGGAGGTAGGCACTGTAAGATCAGTATAATAAAGATGGCACCTGTTTTCACCATTTTTATTCAATAATGTCTGGGTGATTATAGCCAAGGCAATTAGGCAAGAACAAGAAATAAAGGGCACCCAGATTGGAAAGAAGGAAGTAAAACTATCTCTATTTAGAAATGATTTTCTATATTAAAAATCCTAATGAATCTACTAAAAAGCTATCACAACTAATGAGCAAGTTCAGTAAGGTTTCCAGACACAGCTCAATATACAAGAATCAATTATATTTCTATACACTAGCAATAAATCTGAAAATATAAGAAAATAATTCCAGGGGCTAGCCCGGTGGCGCACTGCGCTAGTGCGCCGCTTGGGAAGCGTGGAGGCGCTCCCGCCGAGGGTTCGGATCCCACATACAGACCGGTTCCCGCTCACTGGCTGAGCGAGGCACGGGAGCAACACCGAGGGTTGCAATCCCGTTGCCGGTCCCGGTCCAGTACGGGGGCGACACTGAGGGTTGCGATCCGTTGCCGGACACGGAAAAAGACAAAAAAAAAAAAAAAAAGATGGCACCTGTTCTCAAGAGTTCACAACCTAATGGATTACAGAACTTTATGGATTAGCCAAAGATGGCCAATATTAGAGATTAGACTGAGTTATTGTTATCATTATCATTATTTAAAGATAGTGATTTGTTCAGAGACTGAAATGGTGTGCATTTTATCTTGCCAACTGTTGCTCTGTACCTCAAAGTCCTGAAGAACTAACTACAAGCAAAATACGGACAAATTACAAATTTAAATTCTTTTTTCTTATTAACCTTAACAATTTCTAACCTTGGCATTTATCTTATTAGGAGTATCTTTGGCAAGCTGTTCTATATCCAAGCAAGAGCAGTGCTCCAAATATAACTCAATATCCCTCTAAGTTGTATATCGAGCCATAAACCCTAACCATTACACTGTTTACTTTTGAAGAGAAATTTTAAAAAAGCAAAATGATTGGGTTTTGAGAGGATCCTCGCTTGTATTATTGACCCTAGGATTTGGAAACAATAGCAAGTGAAAGACATAGGCTAAATGCACATATATGACTAATTACAAGCCATCAGAAAATCTGGCCAATAAGATTATGTTTCTACATCCTAAGGAAAGATAAGGGGAACAAAGAAGGCAGCATAGATAGATGTGGGCAGAGATATTTTCTTATTTAACAAGGTGTTATTTGTAACAGAATTTCTGCATTCTAAGACCAAGGTGAGACACATAGAAGGTGTGGACATAGAGTATTTGATGGGGAAACAAAAGTGGCCTTCTGACCCAATTTCAAGAAATGAAAATATTTGTCTTGATGGCTTTCTCATAATCATTAGGGAAAACTTAACAGACAAGAAATATAGGGTGTAAAATTATTCTTATTTTTAATTTTCAGTGCTTACTGAGCCTTTCTTTCTACCCAAGCACGAGAAAAGTCTAGAAAGCCACCAAAGACTGAGAGGTACAGGGTGGAACAGAGAGAGCATTTTTTGTATAGGACAATTAGATAGGATTATTTTAGATGTTAGTATAGAAAATCTAACCTGAAATTCCAGGGATTCTGGCTTTTGCTGTGGTTAGTTATAGAAAATCAAATTAAGTCACTGGTATTCACACTCCCTTAGTTTTTTTCTTGGCTCTGCTTTTCTTTATATTGGCTTCATAATCAAGTAAACATGCTCTTTTCATGACTCCCTGGAAGACCAAAGTTTATTTTTTCATAGCTCTAAGTATAGCAGAAAGGAAGATTCTTTTTCACACTTACATAGATTTATTGAATGCATTTTTTTTTAACTGAACTGACTTTGGTCACATGCCCAACTCTAATTGAATCCTTGTTTATAGACAGAATATAGTCATTTGCCAAGGCAAAGAATGAAGCACAGCCTTGAACTATTCCCAATAACCAGGAACTCCAATGACTTGATCAAATAACTGTGGTTTATGGACTGCATGAATCATTCTACCATAAAGGAATAAAAGAAAAAAACTAAAACTTGAGAAAGATAAAAAGAGGGAGAGAGACACAGCAGAAAGAGAAAGAGGGACAGAGAAATACGAATCCTGGGCATACAGAAATAATTATTTTCTTCAAGGCAATTTGATTCTATACGAGGCCATATACTAAACATATAAGTGTAATTACCTTAAGGCACATAATTGCGGTATTATAGTACTTTCCATCTTTTTTCCTTTATGGCATGTCACATATATTAAATGACAATATGTATACAAGATACTACAGTAAGTTAAAATACCAGTCAGATGCAAGCACGGAACCCCAAAACTGATGCTGTGGCTATCTTGGCATACCTGTTACCCACTCTTGGCTGAAGATTGATTCGGGAGTGCTGGCATTGGAAAGAACAAAGCTTTTGGAATCAGACGAAAAGAAATTTAAATTGTCTCTCTTACTATCTAAGTATGTGACCCTGGGTTATTTACTATAATTGTTTAAAGCGCTTTCTTTTTCTTTTTTTTTTTTTACAAGAAAAATTAAGATATTTTATGTTACTTTTGTTTGTTTTTGTTTTTTATTTTATTGAAAAATATCTTTAGTATATGTAAACACCTATAACGATGGCTGGCACAGATATTTTTGGAGCACAATTTTAAAACAAACAATAGCATGTCATATCATTTCACCCTTAAATACTTTACTACTTAACTCTAATAGATAAAGAACTTTAAAACATAAGTCCAATAACATTATCATACTCTACACATTTTAAAATTATCCAAGCATTTAAAAAATATCACTTTGCAGTTTCTTTGGTTAAATGAGTATCAATCCAAGGTCTACATGTTGTACTTGATGGATATATTTCTTAATTTCTTTTTAATCTATAATAATGTTCCCTAGTCTCTTTTTTTATATATACTTTTGGTTTGTTTAAGTAATTGGGTTATTTTAATATAGCATACCACATGCTGAATTAGGTAGTTTGAATCTTTATGGTGTCATTTAACATGCTGATCTATCTCTTGTATTTTCTATGCAATAGTAGTTATGTATAGATATTTCACTTTTAAATCATTTAAAAATATATAACTTCAATTTATCCCAAAGCTTTTTAAAATTAAACTTTACTGATCATTCAAAGCTTTTAAAAATTAAAATTTACTGATTATTAGTAATAAGTACTTATGGCTAGTACTTGGTATAATTAAATACACTGATTGATTTTCTGGTTTCTGTTATAAATATATGTTTTCTTTACAACTCGATCACACGCTTCTACAGAAAAGAGCTATGTGGTCTATTTTTGTTGTTGTCTTCCTAATAGGATATGCTAAATTTATGTAATAATATAAATGGAATCAAACTTAACATGACTATTTTCATCTAGTAGTTATTTTATACTTTTAAATTAACCTTAAAATACCTCAAAGTAAAACAATTTGTTTTTATTATCTTACAGATGCAGAATCTAAGGAATACAGTTCCAGGATGAATAAAAAACAGTTGGTAAGTTATCAAATGTGATCTCTCTAGGCTGCATTTTTTCCCTAATTAAAGTTACCTAGACTTAGTGCACACATATTATTTAATATATAATTAATTATATTAAATAAAATATAAGATCTATATATAATAAACCATATGATTTTTTATTACACTAGCACAGTGTGAGTTGTTTTGTTTTTTTTAAATTCTGAAGACAAAGAATAACATTGATATTTTAATCTCAACTTCCCACTTTTAAATATCTTGGGAAAGAAAAACAGGTGAAAATGTGTATTGGGTCATAAAAAGCCAGGGAAAAACAAAACCCCAAAGAAGTCACATCATATAATTGCTTTGAACTTAAGATGTTACAGAAAATTAAATATGATGATAAGAATTAAATATACTGCATACATGTGAAAATAACTAATAGTCTCAAGAAACTGATACATTAAATTGATTAAAATAACATTTCAAATATTAGCTACATTTCAATATAAAAAAGAGGAGAGGAAGGGGTCACATTTAGAATGCTTATTGTAGAAGAGAAAAAAATTATTGTTTTGAAGGAGAAGTCCCTATCGGGGCAAGACAAAAGACAGTTTATGTAAACATCACAACACTTCAGAAAGAAGTGAAAGGACAAATATGATTATAATTGATAGTGTAATGAGAAAATTGGGGCCCAATCCAGACACTTCTTTTGCAATTTTCCTTAATAATTAATTTCTCTTATATACTTATTATGATTCTATTTCTTAAATAAAGATAGAACTCTATGTAGCAAGTCCTTAAATGCTTGTTTTACCTGCTGGTTCCTCAGAGTATAAATGAAAGGGTTCAGAAGTGGGGCAACTGAGGTATTGAGTACCGAAACTCCCTTCATTAAGGATATCCTCTGTTTGGCCGAAGGTTTAATGTACATAAAGATGCAGCTGCCATATGAGAGAGAGAGGACAATCATGTGGGAAGAACACGTGGAAAAAGCCTTTTTTCTCTGGTTAGCAGAAGGGATTTTTAAAATTGTCAGAGCAATATGTGTGTATGATAGAATCACTAATACCAAAGTGACCAGGAGAGTGACTAAAGCTAAGATGAAACTCATCATTTCTAACAAATGTGTGTCTGTGCAGGAGATTTGCAGGAGAGGAGCAGTGTCACAGTAGAAATGATCAATGATATTGGAGTCACAGAAATCGAGGCTTAGGCCTAAGATGAGTCCTGGAAAAATGATGAGAAAACCAGCCATCCAGGAGCTAAGGACTAGCTGGAAGCAGAATTTGGTGCTCATGATGGTTGTATAATGCAGAGGCTTGCAGATGGCAACATAACGATCATAGGACATGACAGCCAGGAGATAAAATTCAGATGCTCCCAGAAGGAAGGCAAAAAATAACTGAGCTGCACAACAGTTATAGGAAATGGTTTTGTCACCAGTTGCCAAGCTAACAAGCAATTTGGGGATACAGACAGTTGTATAAGAAATTTCTAAGAAGGAAAAATTTCGAAGAAAGAAATACATAGGGGTCTTGAGATGAGAATCCAGCAAAGTGAGGGTAATGATGATCAGGTTGCCTGAGACACTTAGCAAGTAAGTGAGAAGCAGAAAGATAAACAGCACAATCTTCAATTTTGGGTCCTCTGTCAATCCTACCAAGATAAACACTGTCACTGTTGTATAGTTTTCCATTGCTGCTGCTGGATCTGTTTCTTCTCTGACAAAAATGTTAAGAAAAAATCATGTAAAGATACAAATGGTAAAATGCAAAGGCAACAATATCAAAATACTGTAACTGTTATTGACTATCTACTAATGTGGTACTTTTTCAAAATGATTTACGTAAGACAAACTCTAGCAAAATCTCCTACTTTGCACACTAAGAAAATAAATATTTTGTACAAATCTGCAAGAATAAAGAAGATTAACTTTTAACTTATCTTCATATTCTGGCTTAGTTATATCTATGGTGATGAGATAAAAAGTTGAACATTCCTGTAAAAAAATAGATTTCTTTTTTTCCCAATATGTAAGGGCTGAAATGTCATGCTACTTACATTTAGACTGACTGATGATAATTTGAACGTAATTGCCCCAAGGAGCTGACTGTGAGTGCAAGAGCAAAGCAAGATCATACATAAATGTTCATGACAATTATAACCATAAGTCCAGCTTTGGGCTTAAGATAATACTGGAAGAAATTCGATATAATCATGATTATAGCTCTTCAGACTGATGATAATTTGAACGTAATTGCCCCAAGGAGCTGACTGTGAGTGCAAGAGCAAAGCAAAATCATACATAAATGTTCATGACAATTATAAATGTAAGTCCAGCTTTGGGCTTAAGATGAATACTGGAAGAAATTCGATATAATCATGATTATAGCTCTTCAGTTAGTCTTTTGCCACATCTACTGAATTGATCAACACTCATTGTCTCAGTCTTTTCTGATTCTTTACACCTATGAATGTTTTGTTCCTATTTCCATCTCTTCATTTCTTCTGGCACTCTTCACTTTGACCTATTCCAATGCTAAATCTTCCTGATTGCATAGCAAACTTGACTTAAACAGAATAAACAAATGCTGTGTTTTCCCTGGTTATATAGTTTTGAAGGGAAGAGAATAATAAAGTGATACGATAGATAAAGTGATAGATAAAGTGAAAGATAAAGTGAACAAAAGATCAGAAAAAGAAATAAAAATAAAATAGGGAAGAAGAAGAGAAAGAAGACAAAAGAAGTAGAAAAGAGGTAAGGCAGTAAGGGAAGAAGATAAAAGGAAACTTACCATTAAGATTGACCTTTTCTTCAGTTAAGACAGTGACTTCTAATTTGCTTTGCTTCTTGAATGGTGTATAGACTGAATTACATCAGACCTGCAATTTGCCTCTACCTAGGAGAAAACGAAGAAGAAAATTTTACTTTGATGATCAGTCACTGCACAAGTGTTTAGACACTTTCAAGTGATACTGAACTGCCCTCAAATAATACAAGTCAGAAGCCAAGGAAACCCAAATGAAGTTGATTGTGTGGTTGAGAATTTATAAGTCCTATTTAGTTAAATGCCATGAAACCCCCTACGTATAAATGGTTTCATCCCTTGAGGGAAAATTTCTTCTCTGATGACTTCATTTTCAATAGCAAACATTTATTAAAGAATTTTTATAGGTCTGTAGAGGGTGTGTTGATATACACTGAGGAATCAAAGAAGTATAAGACATCTCTGACTATTGTAGTTTACCAATGTAATTAGAAGACAAGATACATGCATGAATATAAAAATATAACATGTGCCATGAGCTTAAAGATAAATGGGGCTCATTTTTACTATGTGCTGTTGGACGCTAGGAGAGAAGATTTTATATTGCTTAGGGCAGTTGGGGAAGATTTATAAAAGAGGATGGTCTTGTGAGAGAGGATGAATCCTCTCCTAGGCATTGGAGACAGATTAGGAAGTGGGACAAGGCATTTGTAAGTAGAATAAATAGTGTGAACGTAAAAATAAAAACCTGAGAATTGGTTAAAAATTTATCAGAAAGAATATGAAAAGTAAATGAATGAATAAATAAATAACCAGTCTTCTCCAGGGACTGTTTAAAGATGTGGAGATTCTGGATATTAATGCCAAAGTATAATAACATCTTCCTAGTATTTAAACACATTCTCCCAGAAGTTAGGAACAATCTTAGGGGAAACTAATTGCATTAAAATGACCCTGGTCACTTAGGTCAAAAACAGACTCCTATCATTCTCACAAGTCAGCATGTTATCAAATCAGAACTAACTTTACTGCTCTTCTACAACTCCTTGGATATATACTATAACAGTGTATACAATGTATAGCAAGCCTATCACTTTTACTTCTATTTACATTAAAAACTGAAAGAAATATTTCTCTCCTTTCAAAATCATGAGTAAATTTTTATTTAGTAATAATACCACTCAATAAATCAATCAAATTCAGGTTTTCCATTATTAATATAATATTTAATGTGCCTTAAGCTTAATCAAAGAAATTAAATTCAAATCAGTGTTTAAATTTAAATCTATTAAAATGAATAAAATACTCAGAGTTTTAGAGAGATTTATTTTCAACAATATATGGATTTATAAGTCAGTCTAAGAAATACATTAAATCTTTTATCCTTAAAGATATGTAAACAGAATTACTTAAGCAAAAGATTTTGTTTGTTGATGTTTACAGTTCTTATGTTATCAGTGCAAGAAAAAACACTCAGATTTTTTTTTTTCTTCTTCCCAAGAATCACAGTGAAATGCGTAATCTTTTAATAGGTTTTAATACTTGTGGATATTTTGTAATTTTAGCTCAGATTGGCAGGTTAAACTATCCAAATTTCTCTCTATTCCTCATATTAAATATGTTTTTACGTTAATACAACACAGTACTAAAATTAACCACCTATTTATCCTATCAAGTAATTATGGTTTGTTTGCATCCACAGAATGCCCTAAACAGTGTGTAAATCTCTGCAAAGAATTCAGGGGCCAAAATAATACTTCCCTAGGGATTTTTAGTTTATTTACTACTCATATACAAATTGCCAAAGTGTACAGAAANCACATTCATGGGTTTCTGCTTCTAGAACCACTAAGATCTCAGGGTAAAAAGTCGAGAAAGTTTTCCTTATGTCTCTGGAAAGTGAAGGAGAAGAGTAATCATTGTGAAATACGACCAGAACATTACCTATAACAAAGGCCCAATCTCCAGGGGATAAGATTTTATTAGAGTCTTATTTCACCCTAGGAAAGGACATTTCTCACAATCTATCTTCTCCACCCTTCTTGACTCATCTTGAGAAAAACTATAACCCTGTAGACATAGCTGTGAGGATAACAGCCCTGAAATATTGGCCTACTAAAGACACATACATTTACAGAATGCTTCTACTCCACACCTTCACACAACACAATAGGACTCCAGAATAATAAGTGAATTACAGCTGAAAGAGCAGAATGATGCAGACTGTCTAAGGAGGTACACCTAGAGAAACCTAGAGTCAGCAGGGTAGACACAAAGTAGGACAATAGAGGAATTTAAAATTATTCAAACATAAGCTACAGAAAACATTAAGTATGACCCAACACTTAAACAGACAGATTAACATAAAAATTTACATCACAGGCCTATTTACCTCAGTTCCTAGTACATGATATATCATGTCCAACTTTGAACAAAACTTTGCAAGACATGCCAAAAGGTGAGATAAAACACAGCCCAAAGACAGGAAGGCAAGCATCAAACCAGAATCAGAT
>NW_007738295.1:0-232 GCF_000696425.1 Galeopterus variegatus | reverse complement strand
AAACAGGTTTATCCAGACAGACACAGTCAATATCTGCAAACCTGGAGCCCAAAATGCTAAAGACATAAACGGACAGCAGCACTTCAATGGTAACTTTGATGACTCTTAGGGCCGAGTACAGAGTAACATGAGAATGAGAAACTCCTGGGGACTGCAGTCTTGGGGGACCCCCACATTCATGGGTTTCTGCTTCTAGAACCACTAAGATCTCAGGGTAAAAAGTCGAGAAAGT
>NW_007738294.1:44202-45378 GCF_000696425.1 Galeopterus variegatus | reverse complement strand
TCGGCACAAAGGCGGTGAGCCGTGCGGGGCCCGGGTATCTGCGCGGCCTCCCCCGGGGCTGCGCGGGTTGGGGGGGACTTCGAAGCCCGGGATTACGTAAGGACCGCGCTGTTAGCGCTTCCAGGTAGGGGGGAGCCAAACAGAGGTGGCTCTGCGTCCTGATGGCGCTCCAGCCCCACCCCCTGGAGTCCCACACTTCAGTCTTCCCTGGGTGGGGGTCCCGGGAAGGGGTCGCGCTGCTTCTCCTGCCTCCCAGGCTGTAGGAGGGGTCGGAAGCCAGGTTAGGGCCTGGGGACTTGAAAGGGAATCGATGCCAGAAGCAAAGAGCCAGGGTCAGAAAGTTACGTCACCTAAGGGGGGGCTGAGTGAGGACTGGGGACGGGGAGAGTCATTCAGTGACCTCATCCCCTGGTCTCCTGCGGCCGCGCCTGCGAAGAGCCCTCTGGTGGCTCGCGACACGGCCCCCTCCCCCCCGGGTCCTAGCGCCCAGCTTGTTAGGGCTGGGCTCATGGGCGGGGGCGATCTGATTGTCCGTGAGAGCCCGTCGGCCCCGCCTGTAGACCCCATCCTCTGGCCCTCGATTCTGTCAAGCCTCCCCACGAGCTGTCTGAATCCAAAGCGCCTTTGTCAAATCTTTCTCTTCCACACCTCTTTGTATGTGTATTGATGGAAGTTGGAAGA
Source organism: Galeopterus variegatus (assembly GCF_000696425.1). Classification (NCBI taxonomy): domain Eukaryota; kingdom Metazoa; phylum Chordata; class Mammalia; order Dermoptera; family Cynocephalidae; genus Galeopterus; species Galeopterus variegatus. Next base: position 44,697 of record NW_007738294.1, on the reverse strand, counting down.
AACCTCCCCCTTTCACCACTGGCCCATGTCACCTGCAGGCACTGTGGGTGATTCGGATAGCTTGGAAGCAGAGGTGAGACGGCGCCTGGACCCAGGCTTTTGGAAGCCAAGGTGCGGCTTCTCAGATGCCTGGGCCCCAGACCTTGGCACAAAGCCAGGCTGGCTTGCCTGGCACTGCCGTTCTCCTGTGGGCACAGCCGGGCCTGGGCCAATCACAGGCTTGGGTGGGAGTAGGGCAGAGCGAGCCGGCCGTGGGAACAGACTCCTGGGGACAAAACCCAGGCAGACTGGGAAAGACTTCTGGGCCTAGGGATTCTGTAAAGGATCCTCACCGCCTCTTCCCATCCCCCTCCCTCTAGAGAAAGGGGATTCTTGAGTCTCCCCTCTGCCCCTGCAGTTACCTCTATCTAGGAGAGCAGTACTAACCAGAAGACGACTCCAGGTTTCAGGTCACCAGGACCTGTGAGGGGGGAAGGAAGGGATCCCTTCCCCTGC
>NW_007738294.1:27758-42883 GCF_000696425.1 Galeopterus variegatus | reverse complement strand
GAGCCCCCTGCTCTCCTTGTCCCAACTCTGGGCTAAGAAAGGGAGAGAGGAAAGAGAGGAAGCCAGAGAGGCCTTGGAGAGATAGGATACTTCTGTTTGCCAGACATAAATGTGTGAGGAGCATCTGCACTGTGCTAGGCCTGGGTTCCAGAGGCAAAAGAAATGGATGTGCTTCTGGCTCACAGTTTGGGAACACTCATCTTTCCTGCTTTTGACCCCAATTCTGTACTCTTTCCAACCCATCCACCACTTCAAAAAATTAAGTCATAAATCCTGGGTTTACATTGTACCTCTTATTAGGTACAATGATCTGATCCTTTTCTGAATTAACTTCTCTGATCCTCCTTGGTCACCTCTTTAGAGAAATGGGCATGTACTCTCTGCTCTTCCTGCCTCCCAGGACTGTTAGGATCATTGTTGTTACCCAACACCCAGCTTCTGGGCAGAGCCCTCTCCCCTACCTTGTTGTGTGTTCCAGAAGGGGAGGCCCTTCCTATACCCTTCCCCATTGCTTTGCCCTTGTGCCTTCTCCTCCTCCTCTATCCCCCCCTCCATCCCCGCTCCAGGAGAGATATTTCAGAGCCCTTGTGGACACCATGCCAGTCGCTGTCACCAACTCAGAGTCTGGTAAGAAGGGGGTGAGGATATCAGCTGAACTCAGTGGTTCAGAGGGTGGCAGGCAAGAACTTGGGGTGCACTTTCACAGCTCCCAGTAAGAGCAAGCTGCCCCCAACTGCTGCTCCACTCAGCCACTCAGCCATTCATTCAGGCAGCCTCCATGGCCATNCCATGCCAGTCGCTGTCACCAACTCAGAGTCTGGTAAGAAGGGGGTGAGGATATCAGCTGATCTCAGTGGTTCAGAGGGTGGCAGGCAAGGACTTGGGGTGCACTTTCACAGCTCCCAGTAAGAGCAAGCCGCCCCCAACTGCTGCTCCACTCAGCCACTCAGCCATTCATTCAGGCAGCCTCCATGGCCATCTCCATGTGTGGGTCCCTTTGCTGGGATAGAGGAGAAGAGGAATAAGACACGCACCTGCCCCGAGGTAGAGCTGGAGACACAGCACAGCTCACCTCTGAGGGGGCCAGGGATGCATGCTCCAGAGATGGCCTACGCTGCTGCTGGAGGGCAACAGCAGGGAGTGGACTGGTTAGAGAAGTGCCGCTAGGAGGTGGCCAGGGAGATGGGCCTTGGGGGGTGGACAGACTAAAGCAGCACAGCCTGGAGCTAAGCCCACAGTGCAGTGTCCGCTACATCAGCATGTGCTAGAGGTGGGTGGGGGGTGTGGGAGCACAAGAAACTGTGGGTGGAGGACAAGAGTGCCAGGTCAGGATGTGGTTCTGTAGGAGGTTTCGAGTCAAGGGAGTGGACCCCTTAGACAAGCTAGGGGAGCCTCTTCTGTGAAGGGCTGATGTGAGCCTCAAAGCTATGACAAAGGAGAGCACATTAGTGTTAGAAATGTTCCCAATGATTATGCTGCTGCTAGGTTGTTGTTATGACATTAACCCTGTGGCCTTGAGTCAGTCACCATCCTTTGAGGACCTAAGTTTCCTCTAAAATGAGGTGATGAGACAAGATCAATGTTCTTAACTTTCATTGGTCCTGGATCTCTGAGAATCTGATGACAGCAATGAGCCTGCATCATAGACAAATGCTTCCATGCACAAAATCTACAGGCTGCTCCAGGAGCTCATGGACCCCCTTAGGTGCATTCGGGGACCCAGCAGGTGAAGTTCTCTGTGCTGGAGGCTCTCTAAGGGTGCTGCCAGCTGCAGGCCACTATGGTTTTGCTTGGAGTTGCCTGAATTTCCCTTGCCTGGATGCCTTTCTCTTTCCTCCAAGTAGCTCCTTCCCCTGCTCTAGGCCCTCTTGCTGCCTCTGCAAGATGTTCTACACCCCCACTTTGGTTAGAATGACTCCCCTGTCCCTCCCCTCTGAGAAAATGAACCAGGAAAGTGAAGGCTGCTGAAAGTGAGCCAGAGCCTAAATTGTGACACCCGTGTCCCCCAGGAAAGGCCTCTTTTCCAACAGCGGAGGGACTGTACCAAGGTCCCCTAGCTTCAGCAGCCTTGGAGGGCTCAGTACCTCCATCTCGTGTCCAGTCTGGGCCTTCTGGGCTCTCTCCTTGCTCCAGCCTGCCTGCGCCCCACTGTAAGCTGCTTAGAAGTTAATTGAACCCATCCCTGAGCCTGTGATTAAAGTCCTCCATCTGGGGCTGCCCAGTAAACCCATTAATAGTGCCTGGCAGGGGTGTAGAGGGAGGAGCAGGACCAGCAGTTTGATTTCCTTGCTGCAGGCTGCTGCTGCTCCGGAAGCCCCGGGGCTGGGGGTCGCCATGGCGGGCAGCCCAGGCAGTGGGGCCTCCTTGGAGGGTGTATCCCTGGGCTCCTCGGAGGAAGCAGAGCTCCGGAGGATAGGTAGGCAAGGGTGGGCCGAGGAGGCTGAGGGGAAAGCTGGCCCCTTAACCGCCCCTCCCCCAGCAGGCTTTGGGGCATCGAGAGGGTGCCCTAGGAGCGGGCTCCCGGGAGCCTGAGGGGTCTGGGGGCCCGACCCGGCAGGAGAGCTGGCCTGGGCTGAGGGCACCAACTCCCCTGGCTTAGTCCTCCCCCCATAACTGGCAGACTGGGGAGGGTGGATCCCAGCATAGCCCAGCAGAGTGGGAAGGGTCCCTGCCCTGGCCTCTTTCGGAGCCCACTGAGGGCCTTGTAGGTCTGGGCAGGCTTGGATGTTGTTTTTGGAGTAGGCAGGGTGCGTCTGGGAGTCCCTGAACCATCTCTGCCAGCTCCCGTTTCAGTGTCCCTCCTCCCCACCCCCACTCCTTCCTGGAAGAGGGGAGCACTGAGTGCTGAGGATGCCTGGGAGTGTATCTACCCCCCTCCTCCAGGGCTTGGGTGCTGTTATACATATGTAGGCATGGGTGGCAGGGTGGCAGAGTAATAATACCCCCTGCCCATCTCTGCCCCCAGCTGGGCACACTCTGCTTCTCCCTTCCTTCCCCCAGAACCTGCTGCCGCCTGGAGCTCCCACCTTTGCCAGTGGGTGAAGGCAACCCCTACCTCAGATCTTGGTGGTGTTGCTGTGGCCCAGCTTCAGGTGTTCTCATGTCCTTGGTATGTCCTGTCCTAGGCTGAGGGTTTGCTGATCCCTGGGATGACTTGGTCTGACCTCTGCCCTTGGGTGCCCACAGCCATCCCAAGCCTCCACGTGCCTGTTTCCCCAGCTCCTGCCAGTGTTCCAGGCCTCAGCTTTGACTTCCTATCATCCATGTTAACTTCTTATATTAAAGTCATTGTCTGTCACAGCTAAAGGGCCTACAGACATCATCTACTTCAACCCTCCCATTTTACAGGAGAGAAAGACTGAGGCCTGTGAGGGACAGTGACTTGTGCAACATCACACCAGATTAGTGGTGCAGCTTGGACTTGATGCTGCGTTGGCCCTGGCCTCCCTTGGGGCTGCTTGCTTGACTCTGTGCCTATAGTCAGGGACATGCTCCAAGCCCTGCCTCTCTCATCCCTGAGCCCACCAGGTGCAGGTGGCTGAGTCCTGGGGCTTCAGTTCTTCCCGAGGTTGAGTGAGGAGCCTGTGGCTCTCTGGGTCAGGGCTGACCTGGAACCTGACACCTGCTTCCCTTTCTCTCCTCCCTCCACCTCAGCGTCCACTTCCTGCTGCCTGGAGCCTCACACCTGCCCAGGCTGGCATTACCTAAGGTGGAGAAAACAGGCCAGGGAAATTGCTCCCTCCTCCTAAGCCTCTTGGGCATTCAAGGGCCTGGGGCACCTGTGCTGGTCAGGGAGGGGAGTGCTGTGGGGAGGGGCTGTCTTCTGTGGGACCTGGGGTCAGATGGAGGTGTTGCAGTGTGTTTTGGTCTTCTGAGCCCAGCTGGTGCCTGTGTGTCTCATTGCCGCCCCTTTCCCCCAGCCATGCAGCAAGTCCTGGACAACCTGGGATCCCTCCCCAATGCCATGGGGGCTATGGAGCTGGACCTGATCTTCCTTCGAGGCATTATGGAAAGTCCCATAGTAAGATCCCTGGCCAAGGGATGCTCCAGGGAGGCAGGCACAGGGGTACTGTGCCTGGGGAGGTACTGTGAGGGATGGGGTCTTAGCCACAGGGGCCCCTGGGAATGGGGCATGTGGCACAAGAGGCCCCTTTGAAGGTGTGTGTGTTAGAACATCGTGCCCAGGTGTGAACCTAAACAACTGCAGGTAGAGGGGGCTGCCCGCACACCTGGCTGGTGAGTGTATGGATGGATGTTTGGTGACTGCCAGCTTGTGGAGGGTATGACTGGTGGGGGGTGAGCATGCCTGTGCATTGGCATCTCCAGAGTTCCTTCTGCCTATCCCTCTGCCTTTGGGTGTTTTGTGCAGATGTCTCTTTAAGGTCATCTGCCATGTATCAGGTAGGGGAGAGACTCAGTAAAAGAGATTATAAAGCAATTTGGTAATGGCAGGGATAGAGGCAGATGTAGTAGGTGTTTGGGGAACATAAAGGACAGGCATCAAACCCAACCTGGGATGGGCAGGGAAGGCTTCCTGGAGGAAGGACCACTTGCACTGCATCGGGAAGCATGAGGAGGGGGAGGACATCCTGGGCCGCAGGAAGAGCCTGAGCAGAAATGCAGAGGTGGGAAAGTCAGAAGTGTACAGGGGACTGAGACCTGGTGTGAGCTGGAGCCTTGATGCAAGACAAGGAATGTGAGCTGTGGAGATGGAGGAGGTCGAAGAGGGCACTGGGGACTGTACCTGGGGGCTTGGGCATCCTCCTGTGGGTGCAGGGAGCCTTTATGGTTTTAAGCTGGGGGGGGTGATGGTGGCATATGGGCCTTAGGAACATCCCTTTGGCTACCACCTGGAGGACTATTGGGGGGTCACATCTGGAGTTGGAAAGACCGGTTAGGGGCTGTGTGGTGGTTTGAGTCAGGGATGCTGAGAGTCCCCTGGAGCTGTGGTAAGGGGCTCAAGGTAAATTGGTTGAACTTGGTGTTTGGGGGTGGGGGGTGAGGGGTGGCAAAGCACCTAGGATTCTGCCCCAGGAAAGTGAGAGGCTGGTACTACCTTCAACTGAGAGAGATCAGGAGGGGGCGGGGGACCCTGTTCTCCTGAGGCGAGGAGAGGTGAGGCTGGTGCCCCTGCTGCGTTGGAGGCAGGGCTGGGAGTCGTGGGAAAGCAGGCCTGATTGCTGGGACTTCTCTGTGAAGGTGGGGCCATCCTCTCCAGGAACTAAGGAGCAAGGGTTGAGCAGGGAGATTCAGAAGTGGAGGTTTGACTAGTCACTGAAGGGGAGAGGGAATGGGATGGCTGGCACCCAGACTGTCCATGTCGGGCACCTGATTTCCCAGGGCAGAGGTGACCAGTCCAGAGATGAAGAAGAGTGTGGCTTTGGTTCAGGGCATGTGCTGGCCTGGGGCTTTTGGTTGCAGGGGAAGTGTGAAGGGAGCTGGTAGGAGCGGCTCTGAGCATCACCTCTGGGCCCAGGCTGGGAGGAGAGTGGGTGGGGAGGAAATGGAGGTGAAGGCCTGGGGGCTCTCTGAGGCCACAGAGTGTTTGGGGAGTGGTGTGGGGGTCTAGATGGAAGGGAAGAAGGCCAGGTCAGAGAAAGGGAGGCGAGAGGTGAAAGATCTCAGGGGAGCACAGTTCTGGGGATGACAGGACAATGGAGGCTGTAGCTGTGGTGGACGGGTAGGTGATCAGATGTCCAGGAGTCGAAGGCCCGGATGTGGGGTGGATGTGTCTATATGGGTGTTGGAATCTAGGGCTGTGGCAGGCATTGGGATGGGGAGAAGACTGAGACAGTCCCCAGGGTCTTCAGTGAATGGTGGTGGGTGTGACCAGGAAGTTGACAATAACAGCAATGTCAGGGAGGGAGAAGGTAGTACAGCCAGGTGGTGGGTTTTCCACAGACTGGGGTTGGGGACTGTGTGTCACAGGATGGCTATGGCCAGTTCTGATGCGGGGCGTGGAGGAGAACCAAGTCCCACTGGAGGGAGAGAGCTGCTGCAGGGGATGACATGTCCTGGGGACACAGTCTAGTCTTGATATCATCTGTGGAATGGTAGAAGACTTGGGGATGTGGTTAATGACAGAAGATAAAATGCCTGCAAGCGTTAATAGTGGGAGGTCCTGGGGAAGAGAAAAGAGCAGACTGGAGGAGATTGGGGAAAGGCAGGTTACTTTTCATTCAGTGATTGAGAATTATGCTCATTTATTAAAAATAAAAACAAGGAATTATGCATATTTCAAACATCAAGAATGTAAGCTCCATGAGGGCAGAAATGTTTGTCTGCTCAGTTCATTACTGTGTCTCCAGAGCCTAAAACAGTGGCTGGCACATAGTAGGTCCTCACTGAATAATTGTGGAATGAATAAATATGAGAGTATAGGTGTTGGCTAGCTCAGTGGCTAGGGCGTGGTGCTGATAACACCAAGGTCTCGGGTTCAATCCGGGTGGTGGGTTTTCCACAGACTGGGGTTGGGGACTGTGTGTCACAGGATGGCTATGGCCAGTTCTGATGCGGGGCGTGGAGGAGAACCAAGTCCCACTGGAGGGAGAGAGCTGCTGCAGGGGATGACATGTCCTAGGGACACAGTCTAGTCTTGTTATCATCTGTGGAATGGTAGAAGACTTGGGGACGTGGTTAATGACAGAAGATAAAATGCCTGCAAGCGTTAATAGTGGGAGGTCCTGGGGAAGAGAAAAGCAGACTGGAGGAGATTGGGGAAAGGCAGGTTACTTTTCATTCAGTGATTGAGAATTATGCTCATTTATTAAAAATAAAAACAAGGTCTTATGCATATTTCAAACATGGAGAATGTAAGCTCCATGAGGGCAGAAATGTTTGTCTGCTCAGTTCATTACTGTGTCTCCAGAGCCTAAAACAGTGGCTGGCACATAGTAGGTCCTCACTGAATAATTGTGGAATGAATAAATATGAGAGTATAGGTGTTGGCTAGCTCAGTGGCTAGGGCGTGGTGCTGATAACACCAAGGTCTCGGGTTCAATCCCTGTACCGGCCAGCCGCCAAAACCAAAACCTAAAATAAAACCCAAAAGAGTGTAGAAAGTAACAGAGTGAACCCCTGAGTACCCATCTCCAAGATGTTAATACTGGCCCTAGCTGCTCTGTCTCTTGCTCTTTCTTTTTAGGAAATAAAAAGCACCATACAGTGAATGCCTCCCCCACGCCTCACGTCCACTGCTCTTCCTCCATACAGGCAACCACTGGTTAGAGACTGATAATGTCATTCCCCCGAATGTTTATCTAAATGTTTGCTTACCATACTACATATGAGTGTAGCCTTAAACAATATACCCTTGTTATATGTGGCTTTAAACTTTATGTAAATGGAGTGATAGTGTAAGTTGCTTCTGTTTTTGAGGTTTCTAGTTCATACAAGTAGCACAGCTATTGACCTAAGTATAGATATAGATTCAGATAGATTCATTTTAACTGTTGTGTGGTATTCTAACTTATGAATAGAGTCCAGTTTATTTATTGGTTCCCCTCCTGAAAGACAGGACCATCGTTGCTGATTTTCCTCTATTAAAGACAGTGCCACAGTGAACATCCTCACAGCCATCTCCTTTCGCACATGTGTGAGAGTTTCTCTGGGGTGGACACTTGGCAGTGGAATTGCTGAACATGTGCATTTTGAACCTCAGCATCTGTAACCTTCCAAAGCCAATTTCAGAGTTGGATTTATCAGACTGGGACATCTCTGGGTCACATTAGCTATTGTTTCTGCAGTGAGACAGAGTGATATAAGGAGATGCTCTTGGGACGGCAGAATCTCAGAGTTAGATGGTCCTCTAGCCAGCCCCCTTCAAATCATGATCCCTTCGATAGCATTCCTCTCTGGTGGTTTTGTCCAGGCCACTTAANGGGGTCTTAGCCACAGGGGCCCCTGGGAATGGGGCATGTGGCACAAGAGGCCCCTTTGAAGGTGTGTGTGTTAGAACATCGTGCCCAGGTGTGAACCTAAACAACTGCAGGTAGAGGGGGCTGCCCGCACACCTGGCTGGTGAGTGTATGGATGGATGTTTGGTGACCGCCACCTTGTGGAGGGTATGACTGGTGGGGGGTGAGCATGCCTGTGCATTGGCATCTCCAGAGTTCCTTCTGCCTATCCCTCTGCCTTTGGGTGTTTTGTGCAGATGTCTCTTTAAGGTCATCTGCCGTGTATCAGGTAGGGGAGAGACTCAGTAAAAGAGATTATAAAGCAATTTGGTAATGGCAGGGATAGAGGCAGATGTAGTAGGTGTTTGGGGAACATAAAGGACAGGCATCAAACCCAACCTGGGATGGGCAGGGAAGGCTTCCTGGAGGAAGGACCACTTGCACTGCATCGGGAAGCATGAGGAGGGGGAGGACATCCTGGGCCGCAGGAAGAGCCTGAGCAGAAATGCAGAGGTGGGAAAGTCAGAAGTGTACAGGGGACTGAGACCTGGTGTGAGCTGGAGCCTTGATGCAAGACAAGGAATGTGAGCTGTGGAGATGGAGGAGGTCGAAGAGGGCACTGGGGACTGTACCTGGGGGCTTGGGCATCCTCCTGTGGGTGCAGGGAGCCTTTATGGTTTTAAGCTGGGGGGGGTGATGGTGGCATATGGGCCTTAGGAACATCCCTTTGGCTACCACCTGGAGGACTATTGGGGGGTCACATCTGGAGTTGGAAAGACCGGTTAGGGGCTGTGTGGTGGTTTGAGTCAGGGATGCTGAGAGTCCCCTGGAGCTGTGGTAAGGGGCTCAAGGTAAATTGGTTGAACTTGGTGTTTGGGGGTGGGGGGTGAGGGGTGGCAAAGCACCTAGGATTCTGCCCCAGGAAAGTGAGAGGCTGGTACTACCTTCAACTGAGAGAGATCAGGAGGGGGCGGGGGACCCTGTTCTCCTGAGGCGAGGAGAGGTGAGGCTGGTGCCCCTGCTGCGTTGGAGGCAGGGCTGGGAGTCGTGGGAAAGCAGGCCTGATTGCTGGGACTTCTCTGTGAAGGTGGGGCCATCCTCTCCAGGAACTAAGGAGCAAGGGTTGAGCAGGGAGATTCAGAAGTGGAGGTTTGACTAGTCACTGAAGGGGAGAGGGAATGGGATGGCTGGCACCCAGACTGTCCATGTCGGGCACCTGATTTCCCAGGGCAGAGGTGACCAGTCCAGAGATGAAGAAGAGTGTGGCTTTGGTTCAGGGCATGTGCTGGCCTGGGGCTTTTGGTTGCAGGGGAAGTGTGAAGGGAGCTGGTAGGAGCGGCTCTGAGCATCACCTCTGGGCCCAGGCTGGGAGGAGAGTGGGTGGGGAGGAAATGGAGGTGAAGGCCTGGGGGCTCTCTGAGGCCACAGAGTGTTTGGGGAGTGGTGTGGGGGTCTAGATGGAAGGGAAGAAGGCCAGGTCAGAGAAAGGGAGGCGAGAGGTGAAAGATCTCAGGGGAGCACAGTTCTGGGGATGACAGGACAATGGAGGCTGTAGCTGTGGTGGACGGGTAGGTGATCAGATGTCCAGGAGTCGAAGGCCCGGATGTGGGGTGGATGTGTCTATATGGGTGTTGGAATCTAGGGCTGTGGCAGGCATTGGGATGGGGAGAAGACTGAGACAGTCCCCAGGGTCTTCAGTGAATGGTGGTGGGTGTGACCAGGAAGTTGACAATAACAGCAATGTCAGGGAGGGAGAAGGTAGTACAGCCAGGTGGTGGGTTTTCCACAGACTGGGGTTGGGGACTGTGTGTCACAGGATGGCTATGGCCAGTTCTGATGCGGGGCGTGGAGGAGAACCAAGTCCCACTGGAGGGAGAGAGCTGCTGCAGGGGATGACATGTCCTGGGGACACAGTCTAGTCTTGATATCATCTGTGGAATGGTAGAAGACTTGGGGATGTGGTTAATGACAGAAGATAAAATGCCTGCAAGCGTTAATAGTGGGAGGTCCTGGGGAAGAGAAAAGAGCAGACTGGAGGAGATTGGGGAAAGGCAGGTTACTTTTCATTCAGTGATTGAGAATTATGCTCATTTATTAAAAATAAAAACAAGGAATTATGCATATTTCAAACATCAAGAATGTAAGCTCCATGAGGGCAGAAATGTTTGTCTGCTCAGTTCATTACTGTGTCTCCAGAGCCTAAAACAGTGGCTGGCACATAGTAGGTCCTCACTGAATAATTGTGGAATGAATAAATATGAGAGTATAGGTGTTGGCTAGCTCAGTGGCTAGGGCGTGGTGCTGATAACACCAAGGTCTCGGGTTCAATCCCTGTACCGGCCAGCCGCCAAAACCAAAACCTAAAATAAAACCCAAAAGAGTGTAGAAAGTAACAGAGTGAACCCCTGAGTACCCATCTCCAAGATGTTAATACTGGCCCTAGCTGCTCTGTCTCTTGCTCTTTCTTTTTAGGAAATAAAAAGCACCATACAGTGAATGCCTCCCCCACGCCTCACGTCCACTGCTCTTCCTCCATACAGGCAACCACTGGTTAGAGACTGATAATGTCATTCCCCCGAATGTTTATCTAAATGTTTGCTTACCATACTACATATGAGTGTAGCCTTAAACAATATACCCTTGTTATATGTGGCTTTAAACTTTATGTAAATGGAGTGATAGTGTAAGTTGCTTCTGTTTTTGAGGTTTCTAGTTCATACAAGTAGCACAGCTATTGACCTAAGTATAGATATAGATTCAGATAGATTCATTTTAACTGTTGTGTGGTATTCTAACTTATGAATAGAGTCCAGTTTATTTATTGGTTCCCCTCCTGAAAGACAGGACCATCGTTGCTGATTTTCCTCTATTAAAGACAGTGCCACAGTGAACATCCTCACAGCCATCTCCTTTCGCACATGTGTGAGAGTTTCTCTGGGGTGGACACTTGGCAGTGGAATTGCTGAACATGTGCATTTTGAACCTCAGCATCTGTAACCTTCCAAAGCCAATTTCAGAGTTGGATTTATCAGACTGGGTCATCTCTGGGTCACATTAGCTATTGTTTCTGCAGTGAGACAGAGTGATATAAGGAGATGCTCTTGGGATGGCAGAATCTCAGAGTTAGATGGTCCTCTAGCCAGCCTCCTTCAAATCATGATCCCTTCGATAGCATTCCTCTCTGGTGGTTTTGTCCAGGCCACTTAACAGCTGTTCAGTGATAGGATTGTTGGTTGGATGGCTCTGCCATTTATTCATTCATTCATTCATCTATTCAACAAGTATCTACTGTGCACTCATCATGTACCAGGCACAGTGTTGGGGCTATGGCAATGAACAGCAGGAAGTTTATTCTTCTCCTGATGGAGCCCAAGTCTGTCTTCCTCTCACTGGTCCCCATATTGCCCCAGTCCTGGAACCTCACAGTATAGCCTAATTGAGAAGTTACCAGTGTGCTAGGTCAGACAGTAAGTATACTCCCTTCTCTAGAATTGTTTTTTGGGATCAGAATTTCCTCCCAAGAAATTCCTGGTATGATTCCAAATGCTTAGAGCACAATAGAAGATAGTGTGGACATTTCTTCATCTCTGAGCTCACTAGTAAGAGGGGAGTGGGCTAAAGGAATCCGGCAACTTCCTCCCTCAATCGGGTTGTGGAATGAACAGGAAGTGAATCTCCATAAAGTCCTGCCTGAGCTCATTAAAAAAAAAAAAAGCCATAAATCCCTCCCATCCCTGCACAGGTGACCCTTTGCAATGTAACTTTGCCACTCCTCTCATCAAAAGATAGAGTCTCTCCACTCTTCAATCTGGGCTTGACCATGTGACTTGCTTTGGACAACGGGACCTACTTCTTCCTCCTTCTCACCAATTTCAATGCTTATGTATACATAGATAAATATCTAACCTAATAGACAAAGCACTTTGATCAAAAATCCAGCTACAAAAACTTGGTTGTCCTGGTGAAGTGGCCTAGAAATCCACAAGAATAGAGTCAGATTGGAGCTGCATGGGGTGGCTGCTGACCTCCTTCCCTTCCTCTTGTGGAGCTGAATTTGACTCTCCTCTCTGGGGAGGTGACAGGCAGTGTGGGAGGGGCTGTGCTGGCTAGATCTGGGATGAGGGAGGGGCAGGGCCTGAGGGGATAAACCTAGAGAGTTAAAGGCTCTGGAGGGAAGTCAGATCTGGCAGGCAGATCATAAATCCACGGAGTTGTCTTCAGTCAGCAGGTGGCAGCACTGGCAGGTGGCTGGCATTTGCGAGAGCTGACATGGATCCAGCAGCAGGTGTTCCAACAGCAGATAAGGCCAAAGTAAGAAATCCAAGGCAGGTGACATTCAGAAATTCAGAAAAATTGTTACCAGTGGGGACATCTGCCAGCTGGGAGGCAGGTGAAGGGAGTGTGTAAATTAATTCACATGAGATGAAGTAGAAAGAATTAAGGACTTGGAGTCAAAAGATTCATTGACTGGCTGTGTGACTTTAGTATGTTTGCCAACTTCTCCGAGCTTCAGTTATTTCTATTGAGAAGTGGGGGAATGATAGCTACCTCTCAGCTTCATGGCGGGGCGAGGTGGAGGTCACAGATGTGGAAATGCTTTTCAAACCATAAAGAATTGTTATACTATAGTCTTAGCTTTGGGACTGGAGTTCACAAGGCAGACCCCAGTCCTGTGGTGAGGTTGGGCTGGCAAAGCAAGACAGGGCCCTAGAAGAGTGAGAGTCCAAGGAGGCCACTAAAATAGAGACTCTGACAAGGGGACCTGATAAACAGCGCTATAGTGGTGGGGAGGAGCCCAGCATATTAGTTAGCTGTTGCTGCATAACAAACCACCCCACTGTGCAGAGGCTGAGAACAGCCATGATTTAGTTCTCAGGATTTTATAGGCTGGTTGGTAGTTTTTCTGGTTTGGCCTTGCTCAGTTGGGTGGTTTGGGATGGCCTCACTCACATGTCTGGTGTCTCAGCTGGGAAGGCTGCAACGTCTGGGATGGCCAGACCCCTCTCTCCTTGTGGTCTCCCATCCTCTAGGACGATTCTTTTCAAAAGAAATCTTCTGGCTTCAAACTCTTTGTTTTTTCTACTCCATCTCATGTGGGTTCATTCATACACTCCCTTCACATGTCTATCAGGTTTCTTCAAATGGTGATCTCACCAGCAAGGGAGGACAAACTCCAAATTACAAGCACTTTCCAAGCCTCTGCGTGCATCACATTTGCTAATATCCTATTGGCCAAATCAAGTCACATCTGCCAAACTCAGACTGAAGAGTTCCTTTACCTTCTGGCACAACACCCCCTGGGATATCTTACAGTTTTTGAGCTATTTAATTAAATGAGGATTCCCTGTCTTTTGCCAAGATCAGAGGGGCTGGAGAGGGAAGGCAGATGGCAAAGCCTTTCAAAGAGATTGCTGGGTGCTGTTTCTGCATTTGCAGCCTATCATGGCTCCAGAGTAGGAGCCAGCAGAGTTGGGTGCAAGTCCCAGCTCTACCACGAACTAGCTGCACCTCCTGGCCCAAGTTTCTGGTCTGTAATGAGCGGGAGCCCCTGCTTGTCTGAGGAGGATTTTGCAGAGCTAAATGGAACAAATGGTTACCACAGAAATTCAAATTACTCTCCTGGTTCTGGGATCTGCTACCTCTGATACTACTGTGTGTGTAAGTATCAGTTAATATGAAAAGTAAGAATAAGTCTTAGCAATAATAGTAAAAGAAATCGTAAGTGAAATGATTTCTCACTTAATATTAAGTAGAAAAAAAAAGAAATATACATATATATATATATCTGGAGCCTGACTTTATATATGTATATATCATAATTCATATATATATATATATAATTTATATATACATATATATAATTTGTATATATCATAATTCCTTTTTAAAGGTAGAAACTAAAAACTATATTAATTTTTGGAATATGCAGAATACTTCCAGGTACAATAAAACTCTGTTAAACTGGAATCCAGGGAATGATGAACACAGGGTATCAGGATGGTGGTTTATGCAAGTGGGAGGGGTGGGCAGGGCTATTGTCAAGGATATTGTCGAGAGCCTTGTTTTTGGCGGTGGGTTCTTAGATCCTTGTTATATCATTAAAAACATCTGATTTAATACCAACTAACTACAAGGAAGCCATGGTCAAACCAATGATGAGAACGTATAAGGAATGAAGAGTTGTGATTATTTCAATTCTGAGTTTCCAAAGTCCCTAAAAAATGTGCTGCGAATTGCAATACATGCTAGGTGTTTTCAACACTGGTCAATCAGCTGTTTAATTAAGCCACTGTAGTTTTTGTTTTGTATTTGAATGCTTAAATGTTCAGTGTTTCCTCTGGGCTCTGAAGGTTGAGCTCAGAGAGCTGTGCTTTTGTATCTGTGGGTAAAGATGCCTGGGGTGGCCACAGGAGGAGGAATGGAGCAGCCTTTGGTGGAGGGGGGTGTCATTAAGTCAAAGACGGGAGGTAAGCAGCTTAGGAGGTGCTCTGGCTTCCCTTTGGGAAAGTGAGACTCCTGGGAACACCTGTCCTCTATCCATCCATGGAGCAGAAGTTGCTAAAGCCAAATGAGCAATCTCTCTAATGCTCAGTGTTGGGACACCCGGGCCAGAGCTGTCTTCTGTTAACCTTAGTCACACTAGGGTTATGGTGAGATCATTGCTGCCTGAGTGCCATTGTTCATTCTTGAAACTCAGTTCTTGGGGCCCCAGGTTCCCAGAATTGCCCTAGGCACATTGTGGCAACACTGAGCTGGGGAAGCCTCTGTCCCTCACTCAGAGGCTCTGTGGGCTACACCAAGCTCAATGACTGAGGATCATTCAGTCTGGAGATCACCCCTAGCAGGGACACTCTGCACAGCCAGGCTGTGGGAATCAGTCCAAAATGCTGCTCATCTGGCAGAGGATGGTTTAGGTGACTACAGGGCTGTGTGGGCTGCTGCTCCTCTGGCGTGTTTGGGGAAAGAATCTAGCCTTTATTGAGGACCTGCTGTGTGCTAGGCACTGTGTCTGTCTCACTGAATCCCACAATATTCCTGTGAGGTGTTATGAAAATCTCCCCATCTCATGGGTTTAAGGAACTTTCTGTTACAGAAAACTTCCAAAGTATATCCTGAATCCCCATCATCCATCGCACCACTTCACCATTTAACAACTGATGGATAATCTGTCATTCACACCTCCACCCACTTCCCTCTCTCCTGAATTATTTTGTCTTTTTTTTTTTTTTT
>NW_007738294.1:12680-27359 GCF_000696425.1 Galeopterus variegatus | reverse complement strand
CCTGGGGCCTTGGTGTTATCAGCACCGCACTCTCCCGAGTGAGCCACGGGCCGGCCCACTCCTCAATTATTTTGAAGCAGATCTTGGACATAACATACTTTTATCTGTATTTCAGTTTTTTAAAAATAATCCCACTACCATTATCACACCTAAAAAATTAAACAATAATTTACTTATGGATTTTTAATAAATGGTATTGGGACATCTGGATAGTCATTTTGAAAGATACCCAAGTGTATCCATACCACACACCATACATCAGAATAAAGTCCAAGTGGATCAGAGATCTAATTATGAAAAACTAAACCATACATGTCCTAGAAGAAAACAGGGATCTGTGTATGGGGAAAGCCCTTTTGTTAAAAGAAACAAATTATGCCTCAAAATTCAGATGAATAAAAGATTAATAAATTCAACCACATTAAAAAGTTTTTGCATGGCAAAAAACACCATAAACAG
Source organism: Galeopterus variegatus (assembly GCF_000696425.1). Classification (NCBI taxonomy): domain Eukaryota; kingdom Metazoa; phylum Chordata; class Mammalia; order Dermoptera; family Cynocephalidae; genus Galeopterus; species Galeopterus variegatus. Next base: position 26,900 of record NW_007738294.1, on the reverse strand, counting down.
AGTAAAAAAATAAATCAAACTCAAGGGAAATAGTTCCAAGAGATATCACAGATAAAAGACTATAATCTTCCTAATACAGAGAGAACATTTAGAAGATGGGAAAAAGAATACTGGCCAGCTGCCAAAAAAAAAAAAAAGGGAAAAGGAAAAAAAACAAGACTTGATAGAAAAACTGGCAAAATATGTGAAGAGAGAGCTCACAGAAAAAGACAAACAGATGGCTCTTAAGCATCTGAAGAGATGCTTGGCTTCACTCATAATAAACAAAATGCAAATTTAGTTCCTCTGAGAGATCATTTCTCATCCATGTAACTGTCAGACATTCAAAAGTTTGATCACACGCTCTGGTGGTGAGGCTTCAGGAAAGTGTCTTATACAGTGCTGGTGGGAGGGCAAATGGGCCTAAGCCCCATGCAGAGGAATTTGTAAATGTCTAAGAAAATTATGAATGTATTTGCTGCTTAACCCAGCAAGACTTCTAGGAATTTACACAGATCTTCTCTACAGATATAAAACAACTATGCCAAGGTTTTTGACTGAAGCATCATTAGTAGTAGCAAAATATTAGAAACAACCTGAATACCCATGTGACTGGTTGAATAAATTATGGTACTCCAGTCACCCAATGGAGACAAATACAGTAATTAAAAATAATAATAGCAGAAGATCTCCATGTAGTGGCATGGAATAATTCACAGGACACAGTGTTGAGTAAAATACCAAATAACAAACCAAACCAATTAGGCAAACAAACAAAAACCCCCAAGGTATCAAAGAGTGTTCTATGTGTTTTCTAAGTAAGAAAGGGGAATAGTTCCTTATTTTTGTGAAAAAAAATCAGAATAAATCAGAAACTAATGAAAATGATTAGTGTATGGGTGTAAATGGGGTAAAAGGGATGAGAATGGAACTGAGACTTTTCTGAATTTACTTTTTATATAGATTTGAAATTTGAACCATGTATGTGTTGTACAAAAATAAGTTTAAAAAATAAGATTAAATAAAAAAGAATGAAAAAAGCGACTAAAATTAAGTTCAGGTAAAATTAAGTGTATCAAATTGTTATCATAATCATATAGAAAAAGGAATTAGTTTAAGCAACTTTTGCTCACAATAATCTGACTGTACACTCTAAGTAGGTACACTCTAAGGCTGTGCTACTTAATACAGTAACCACTAGCCACACGTAGCTATTTATTTAAATACTTAAAATTAAAATACTTATACTAAAATGAAAATGCTTAAAGTTAAAAACTTAGGTCCTCAGTCATAGTAGCCATGTTTCAAGTGCTCAATAACCACATGTGGCTACTGACTACTGTATGGGACAGCAGAGATATAGAATATTTCCATCAGAAATGTTCTAGTTCTTTTAGACATCGATATTCTGAGGACAAAGAGAACTGCAGATAAATCTTCATTTTTACTTAGTAGGTTCATGAGATAGGTAGACACAGTAGTACAGCACTTCTGAAGCTTTTTTGAAGACTGAAGGACAGAGTAAACAAGTAAATGTTTTGATGTTATTGGGAAGTAAGTTCTCCCTTGAAGGAGAAGGGAGATACAAATATGGAATAGGGGAAGATGAGGAAAATCCTGTAGAATTTGACTTTAGTTGGAACTATCAGTATCAACTAGTGTCTCCTAAAGTAATGACATCCCAGAAGCAATGAGCACCAAGTGCCCAGATCTTGGTTTCTAAATACCATTCTCTGCCAAAAGAAGTCAGGGTTCCTTGGAGAAATTGCTGATTCCAGACCCTGGGTAGAGAAAGTATCAAACAAGGAAAGAAGGTGCTCAAGGACTGATGGGAACATGCTGACAGGACACAAGTGTGAATGGGGCTCCCACTGGACAAATTTGGGGTACACTGAGCCAATGAAGATAGTGATGGTAATGGATTAGAACACACTGAGTAAAACAAATCCACAGTGATAATGAGAGAGAGGGAGCAGGGCTGGGAAAGAGAAAGGAAAAGCTCTTTCTCATAGTAGAATGCCAACTAGTAAAAGTAGAAGGAACGATAGAGTTACATAATCACTATTTTGCAACCCCCAATGTAATAACTGATTCAGGCAAGGGTCATAAATGGATGCTAAATCTATTGGTGAAGGATTGTTGGGGAACAGGACAGTTATATGATCTCAAAGTAAGGGAAGGAAACAAGATCACCTATGAAGAACTCTTGCCAAAATGATCTCCTAAGTCTAATCATGAGGAAACAATCAGATAAATCCCGTTGTGGGGAATTCTAAAAACTACTGGCCCTGACTCTTTAAAAGTGTCTTGAAAGACCAAATTTATTGGGGTCTGTTCTAGATTAAAGGAAAATAAAAAGATGTGACAACGAAATGTAACACACGATCCTTGAGTAGATACATCCCAGATCAGAACAAATAAAACTATAAAGGATATTTTTGGGATAATAGTGAACATTTGGATATGGACTGTCCATTAGATAATATCAATGTATTGATGTTAAATTTCGTGTGTGTTGATAATGCTATTGTGGTTTATGTAGCAGAACGTTTATGTTCTTAGGACATACTTGCTGAAGTACTTTGGGGTGAAGTGACTTGTGTCAGCAACTGTCTTTCAAGTGGTTCACAGGGGAAAAAACTCTTCAAATATATCCCTATAATGGGACTCCTTTCTTCCCCACCACCTAACTCTCCCTGCTGGGCTGGTCACTGGCAACCACTCCTTTCTCCTTCTCCAGAGCACCTTGTCATGGAGCTCAGAGTCAGTAGAACAATGAGTAGGTGCAGAGCCCTCTCCTAGTACCATGTACTGATTTCTTGTCCCTCCCTCACTGGGAGCACTGGGCTGAGGGCCTGAAGACCCCAGTTCAAGTCCGGGTGACATGGGGAAAGTTACTGTAGCTCCCTGGCTTCCTCATCCTGGGCCCCACACAACCATGATATTTGATGGGAGACCCTGTCCTTGAACTCACCACCTCTGACAGACACACACCCACACACATACACACACCTCTTACCCACAGAAGTACTTGGTAAAAACTCAAATTTGCATGAGGTCTAATGATCTTATTGAATATATTCAGAAAGACCTCTGACAATCTGGTTTCCCACAAGTAGCAAACAGTAAATGTTTCCATGTTACATATTGTGTACTACAAAATTTAACATAAACCAATTTAATTATATTAACTGCTCTCAATTTTGGACACTTTATTTGATGGAAAACACTCTGTTGGTGTTCTTTTCACATTAATAATAGACATAAAACTTGGGTTAGAGTGTGGTAATGATAACACCAAGGTCCAGGGTTCGATTTCTGTACCAGTCAGCTACCCAAAAAAGAATAATAATAATAGACATACAACCAACAAGCATGTGAAGTTATAAAGGCATCTAAAAGGGCTGCCTGGCTGGTTAGAGTGTGGTACTGACAACACCAGGTCAAGGGTTCAATCCCTGTACTGCCCAGCTTCCCCCACAAGAAAAAGATCTAAAACAAAAAGCTATATGACCCAGACTGACCTGAGTCTGATCAATTAAACCTTTGGATCAAGCTGCTGATGAGCAGAAAATAGCAAGGAATATGACGAAGTGCATGAGATTTGTTCAATCAGCAAAACTCTGACTGTGGGAAACTCTAAAGGTCCAAAGCCTCAGATACTCCCCCAGATAAGTTATAAGAAAAAGAAGAAGGTAGAGGAGGAACTTGTCGATTAGAAAACATTTAAGGGCATTTTCAACTATTTTTAAATGTGTAAGATTTAGGCTGGCTGGTTCACTCAGTTGGTTAGAATGAGGTTTTATAACACCAAGGTCAAGGGTTTGGATCCTGGGACCAGCCAGCCCCCCCCCCCCCAAAAAAAAAAAGTGCAAGAGTAGACAAGTGTCTAGGGATAACCCCTTGGGTGATAAAACTTAAAAAGCAATGCAAGAAAGCGATGAATCTAAAGTTATAATAGCGGTTCCTCTGGTAAGAGGGAGGAGGCACATGCAGGACCAGCCAAGTTCTACTGCTTGGCCTGGGTAGTGCTTACAGGAATACTGGCCTTATCACAATTCATTAAACCATGAATTTGTTTCATGTTGTTTTCTGTATCTGTGTTTTATTTTCCAGTGAAAGGTTTAAAAAAATATGATCTAATTTTACTCCCTAAGGATACTCTAAAGCTGAACTCTCTGATACAGTAGCCACTAGCCACAGGTTGCCATTCAACTTTAAACTTCAATGAATTAAAATTAAATTAAATTAAAATTTCAGTTCCACATTTCAAGTGCTTAACAGCCAGATGGTGCTAGTGGCTACCATACTAGACAGTGCAGAGAACACTTCCATTATTGCACAAAATTCTCTTGGACAGTGCTAGTCTACTAGCTAGCTTTCTGAAACTCCATGAATTCCTAGCTCATCTCTAATAAGAGTTCAGGCAAATACATGAGATTCTTGACCTTCAGTAGCTTCCATTCCTACTGCTTGTAAATAAGATTCCCACCATTAAGAAGCAATATGAATTCATAGTGACAGCCACCCAGCAACCACACTGACAAGGCTGAGCACACCCAGAGTAAAATTACTCCAATGCAACTAACAGTAAAAAAAAAAAAAAAAAAAAAAAAAAAGTCTAATTTGTAATCCAGGAAGACATTTGATCCCACTAATGCATGATCACATATGCTACACCCATACAACTCTGAACAAAATTACTAAATGCAATGTAGGATACTGAAGCAGAAAAAGAACACGAATGGAAAAACTGGTGAAAATCCAAATAAGGTTTGTAGTTTAGTTAATAATATTGTACTAATATTAGCGTCCTGTTCTTGATAATCGCACTGTGGCTATGTAACATGTTAACATGGGCGAAGTTAGGTGAGAGTTATAGGGAAACTCTCTGTACCATTTTTTCAACTAGTTTGTGTCTAACTTGGTTCAAAATAAAAGGTTTTGGGGGAAAAAAACTATTTCCTATAAAGCTTTAAGAAGGAGGTTGTCAAGAAAGAATTCCAGTTAGAGCCAAGGATAGTTTGATCACTTCAGGATGAGATGTGGTTGGCATAAGTCTGAGTTCATGGAACAACTACAAGTCACCCACCCCCACACCTAATCCCTTTCAAAGATTTTTTCCACTGAATTTTGAGCAGAATTACTTGAAAAGAAAGGCCATTATTCAAGTGAGGCAATAACTTCCAAATGACAGGCACAAAGAAGCAGTAAAGAAGTTGTCATGGAAACTACCTGACCTTGGTGCAATGTTCTCTCAAAATTTTTCAGAATTATTCATACAGAGCAAATCAGCAGTATTTCTTTCTTTTTTTTTCTTTTTTTTTTTTTTTTTGACCGATAAGGGGATCGTAATCCTTGGCATGGTATGGTCTGCACCACGCTCAGCCAGTGAGCACACCGGCCATCCCTATATAGGATCCGAACCCATGGCCTTGGTGCTCCCAGCACCACACTCTCCTGAGTGAGCCATGGGGCCGAACCAGCAGTGTTAATTTCTGACTGTCCTCAGAATATCCCTGCAACAACTACCCTCAGTTTCTAATTTTGAACATTCAAAGACTCTTGGAGCAATAAAGAACATCCAAAAGTACTCCAGGGAAATTTACCAAGGAGAAAAAAGGAACCATCATTTTGGGCAATTTTAAAGCAATTTAGAAATCTAGCATCTGAAGGAAAATTTTCCAAGGAACATTTATAAGACTTTCATGTTGTGCTTGGATTTAGATAGAAAATAAATATTAAAAAAGGCATGCATAAATGTCCATGATTAATTTATCATCAGATCTGTCATTTTTTATATTTTGTATTTATTTTCTGTATCTGTTATTTCCAAGACCACAACCTGAAATCAACAACACTGAAACTATAGGAAATAAAGATTTGATTTCTCTATTTGATTTATACCACTGTCCAGAAATAATGTCAATTCTAAAGGTGGAGTTACCTATACTACAGAGGGTAAAACCACCAAATGACAAATTCTATAGTTACATGTAGTCACCCTTTGAATCTCATTTAGGGAACTACTAAAAATGTGTGCATTTGTAGATTAACTAAACAGTAATTTACTTGTACATATATTTTAGGTAATATGTAAAACACAAAATCAACTCTGGTATAAAGATCAAGGTAAGGTCAATGTGGACTAAGAAACACAAGGACTGTAGCCTGTTCCCAAAGAATCATGGTAAGAGTTAAAATTAGAGAGACAAAGGTCAAAGAAACAATATATAGTTTCAAGAAGAGTCATTTTCTTTGCCCATGAATTCTCACCCAATACAAATCCAAAAGTCTTAAGCATTTTTAATACCATATTCTAAACAAGGCCTTTATATGTTATTACCAGGCTATTAATCTATCAATTATAAAAGCTAAGCATACAATCCTTATTTACTCAGTAAAACTCCCAGACTTTAGAGCAAGATGCATATTTGTCTCTAAAAGGCACTACCATTTTTCAAAAAAAATAAAAGGGATCCAATGTCTGATTTGTTTGCAGATTCACTCGTTTTGTTTGTTTGTTTTCAATACACAGACTATGGAATAGGCACCTGTACTCACTGGCAATCACACTTAAGATTCAAGACTACAGAGTACAAGTAAGTACAAAGATTCATGAACTACCAGGAGGATGTCACAGTAGGCAGTGTCACTGTATGGGAGGTGAGGGCTGGAGATTTAGGTGATCACTCTCTTGTGGTTGGGTTTACAGCAAGTCACTTAACTCTCATGGCCAATTTCACAGCTGTAAATTCAAGGACCTGGGCTAGAAAGTCCTTTTTTGCTCTAAAATTCTAAGGCTCTCCTGACCTTGTGACAATAGAATTCACCAAGGAAGTCAACAAAGGTAAGTATTTAAATATATATGAATTCAGATTATTAACCTGCATTTAAGCACAAGCATGATTTTATCACCTTTGAATATATCATAATTTAAGCAATATTTTTCCAATTTATTTTATATTGAAGCATAATTGATTATACATATTTGGGGAGTACAAAGTTGACTATCAGTAGTTGTGTACAATGTAATTTAAGCAATGTTAAGATCCAGTGTTTTAGAAGAGAACTACCCAGTTCTTTCTTAGTGACCAAAAGTTTCATCCATCTGACATGAATATATTCCACCACTTAGAAGAAATAATTTTTAAAAAGATTCTAAGAATCAGGCTACCAAGACAAAACATACAGAACATCAAATATGAGTTGATATAAAAGGGACACATAAGATATGCAACAAAAGCCAAAGTTAAAGATTCATAATTCTGAGATAAAACTTGGACCTTCATAATTCTCCACCAATAAGCAAGGCAGCCAAAAGCATCTGTGCACAAGTGATACTATCAAAATTAATATCATGAATGCCTTATTTTTTCCAGAGTTTACTTTAAATGAAAATAAAACATCCAGAAAAGCATTCATATTATACCTCAAATTATCAATTAACTGGAAAATTAAACTAAAAAGCCCAGAGCCTCTAAATTATTCTTCTGCAGCATTCCATTAGATTAATTTTAGACCATCACGGTGAGTCTTAAGTGTACCAACCATTCCTGCTCTGGCCCAATAATTACTCTTTATAAAATGTGATTTGGAAATTAGTTTGTATCACATGGACATTGACTCAGCTGCATATCAGCAGGTACTGTGGTGCCTGATTGAACAAACAATAAAAAAAGGGGAAACAAGGATAATGCATCTTGCAGCCCTTATCCCTAAACTTGAATTAGGACCTAAAAATAAATAAAAACCAGCCCTGTACACTTCTAAACTGTTCATAATTAACGACCATTTGATTTTTAAAGTCACATACATGTAGTACAGAGAGAAAATAAAGTGAAAGCCTCATTTTTAAATTAAAACGGAAGAATGCTAAAGAAATTTTCTATATTAATGAGTCACTCAAAATGAAGAAACCAATGTGAAACTAAAGCAACAAAAATCACTTCCTTGATCAAACTCAGTGTGTGAAAAAATTAGATTTACTCAAAAGAAAATTTCAAAAATTATTGTTAGGAAAATGACTCATAATATGATCATTTTATTTCGTAACCCATCATTGTATCTTAAATCATCCATGCACGATTTTTTATGATTATAACTGCATTAAGAAAACCACCCTCGGGCCGGCCCGGTGGCACACTGGATAGTGCGCCGCTTGGGAAGCGCGGCGGCGCTCCCGCCCGAGGGTTCGGATCCCACATACAGACCGGCTCCCGCTCACTGGCTGAGAGAGGCGCGAGAGCAACACCGAGGCTTGCGATCCCATTGCCAGTCCCTGGTCCGGTACAGGGGCAACACTGAGGGTTGCGATCCGTTGCCGGACACGGAAAAAAGACAAAAAGACAAAAAAAAAAAAAAAAAAGAAAACCACCCTCATATGAAGAGAAAACCTTCACAAGTATGTTTTAACCTATTCTCTAAATTGTAAATAGTTAAGAATCAAGTTGCAATATTTAAATTTTTAAAAAATGAGTATTCTCCCATTGTTGCATTTTAAGATCACCCATTCATGAGGATATATAGTTGCATGTGTTAATTCAACAAAAGGAGGAAAATAATTTAAACAAATTTACAGCCATTTAACTTAAAGACAATTTTTTTTTTTTCCTTTTTGGTGTCCGGCAACGGGTTAATTCAACAAAAGGAGGAAAATAATTTAAACAAATTTACAGCCATTTAACTTAAAGACAAATTTTTTTTTTTTTTCCTTTTTGGTGTCCGGCAACGGGTCGCAACCCTCAGTGTCGCGCCCATACCGGACCGGGACCGGCAACGGGATTGCAACCCTCGGTGTTGCGCCTGCACCTCGCTCAGCCAGTGAGTGGGAACCGGTCTGTATGTGGGATCTGAACCCTCGGTGGGAGCGCCGCCATGCTTCCCAAGTGGCACACTGTAGCAGTGCGCCACCGGGCCAGCCCTTAAAGACAAATTTTAATGAAAGTTAATGGAAGCCTTTACAAGTGAGGCTGGAATCAGTGAGAGTTTTATTCCAATTACCACAAACAGCTCCACAAATCATACGTTATTAGACAACGTGAGGGAAGGAAAGCAAATGAAAGGAGTAAAAGAGGTTGGCTACTCATCTGCAAAGCTTCAGATACTAAAAAATGACTGCAGTGAAAACAATTCACTAAATCTGCCTGGTTTCAAATCACAGTTCTATCACTCACCAGCCACATGCCAAGGACAGGCTAACTTAACTTCTCTCACCCTCAGTGTTCTCTCCTGCAGAGCAGGGACAGCAATGCTATCTCCCCATAGAGTGGTGGCACATTGTAAATAAACATCAGGATGGTAGCAGTACAAGAATCACATGAACTTTTATTTCTCACATTTGAAGCCCAGATGAAAACCCACCTTACATTCCAACCTAGGGTACCAGCACTCCTTTACTTTCCCTGCACAGGTTACTGATATGGTTAAAACACAGCAGCTTGAGTTCAGCCCATGGGGAAGGAAGGAATAACTACTGATAATGAACCAGGAATTCTGACTAAATAAATCAGCGGGCAGTTTCTAAAATAGAAAGTGTTGCTGATTTTAAGTATATAAATGTTTTAATTCTTTATTTTTAACCTTATTAATGTGCTTGAGTACATCTAGTGTAACCAAGTGTCTCACCTCCAGTCAAATATTTTCCATGCAGTTAGACCTGGACTTCCAACATGATACTGTAATCAATATACCAGTTTCACTATAGTAGACAACGGTGTCAAAGCAGTACACTTGCTAAAAGCAAAAAGTTACTTTTCTAAGCTTCGATACGATGTATGTTTCCCATGCAGATACAATGCTTTACTCTCCTGTTTTTGCAACATTTTTCTGAAAAATGAATGTAACAATAAAAACAAAGACAAGATTCAAGGAAAATGTATTTAGCGCAGAACAACCAGCATGTGGGAAAGCATTAAGTGGCTCCATACACATCTCTCCAATCTGTTCCATTTGGGGATTGGTGCTGGCAACATCTCAAATAGCATGCCTCTCCTTCTGGTCTATACCATTCCCTGAACATATGAGGCACTTTCATCCCTCTCTTTCACTCATGCTATTTCCTCACCTTAGAATATATTCCCAATCAAAGAAAATTCTAACATCCAGTAAAGCCCAAATCAAAAGCCACTTCCTAACAAGCCCATAAAATGGCTCCTTCCTTGCCCCAACGCTTCAACAACTCCTATTTCATTCAGACTAGGACGTAATCTCACAGATGTAACAGGTGTAATATTACGATTCATTGTTTTCATGTATGTCCTCTGTACTTGACTCTAAGCTCCTGATGTCAGGCTGTCTGTCCTATGCCCTGAAGGGTCTGGCATGACACAAAATGGAAGTCCACATATATGGCATCATCTCCCACTGTAGGCAGGAAGCACAGAAGTGTTACTGAGTTCAACCACTCTTCATTCTTCTCCACAATTAAGTTAATGGCATGATTTATGTGACAAAACTTCAAGAAAAAGGGACTTGGAAGAGGCAGAACACGAGGCTTAACAGCATGGCATCTGGACCCATACCACCTGGGTTTGAATCCTGGCTTCACCATTTCTAACGATGTGACCATGCACAAGTTACTTTCTGTGCCTCTCTGTTTCCTTCTCTGTAAAATGTGAATAACAACATGCTTACCTCTTCAGAATTGTTGTGAAGATCACATGAGTTTATGAAAAGTGCTTAGAACAGTGTCTAATGGTAAGAGCTCCATGAGGGCTTGTTATTAATTGTAGTGTTTCAAGCATAGGAAAGTCCCTATGTCACAGACATTGTGCACTATACTGTACACAAGCAACTATACACATCACTATATGAGTCGTGGTTTCACCAACAGGATAAGTGACACATCAACTATTATTATTAAGAGTTAGATAATCTCTATAATGGGATTTTACTCTCAGAGTTCAGCTGTTAACTGGACTCTCATCCTACCCCACTACTTATCCATGTGAGTCCAAGTCAGATCTAAACTGATTTATAACACACCTTCATGTCCCATATTTCCACCCTCATTATTTATTTCTAACTACCTACTGGAGTCACCCCAGACAAGATAGATGGATCTTTTATTTCTCAAAATACAAAATATAGAAATGTATAGATGTTGAGGGAAGGAGACACAGCAAGTGAAGGCATGAAAGATGAATTGCCCTTATGCTAATCTGACCTTGTGGACTTGCTCTTGAATAATTCTTATTTTGTGCTGACAGTTAATCAAATCATTCCCTTCCATTCCATTCTTGATAAAAATCTATTTCCAGAAATCATTTTCCCCTTTGTATAATTTAATACAGGTTTTATTTTTTTTATGTAGTTATAGCAATTTCAACTAGATTTGACTGTAAATACTGTGATGATACTGAAATGTTCATGTCTTAGGTTAAAGTCTAACATGAGGTTTCACGGTCTGGTGGAAAACAAGATCTGAATTAAAGGATTTGTCATAGAAATTCTGAGAGACGAATGAGGACAATGAAGCTTTAATTATTCTATGTCACCAAGAAATGTTTCAGTGTTTCCCTTAATGGTATCATTTTTCCCTTTCCTGATATAAGTCCAGGGTTTGTAAGTACCCAAAAAAGTTTCCACTTGGCTCTGCAGCATGTTTTCTGAAGAACTGTTAGAATTCGAACCCAGGCCCCACCCCACCAGTCTGGGTAAGTTCTTCAGCTCTCTAGTCTCTAAAATGGGGATAATACGCTGGCCGGTTAGCTCAGTTGGTTTGAGCACGGTGTTACAACACCAGGGTCAAGGGTTCGGATCCCTGTACCAGTCAGCAGTCAAGGGGAAAAAAAAGAAAATATATATATATATATATGAGAATAACATGGGGATAATATTCCCCATGAGGTGCTTTTGGAATAAAAGTACATAAAATGTAAAAGCTCCGATGCTACGTCTGGCATAGTGTACCATTTAATAAATAATAGTTTTTTCTTCCGGGTTACGATCCCCTTACCGGTCACAAATATAAAAAAATAATAATAATAAATAAATAAATAAATAAATATAAATAAATAAAGTCCTTTTTCTTACATCACCTAAAGGTCTATCCCAGTTGACGTAACTTTGGATTATAAACTAGCTTTAAAAAAAAAATAATAATAATATGGCCAGGCAGAAGTCACTGTGATCTTTCTGGTTAGGGACATTCATATTATATTTCTCCTAATATTTATATAATCACACACCCAAAAAAATATTTACATAGTGTCTACCAAGTGCCAGGCATTACATTAAACACTGGAGACACAGAGAGAAGCAAGACTCAGTCCATGCACTCAAGGCTGGCAGAGGGAACAGGGAAGAAGAGAGATTACACAGTAAGAAGGTCCTGTCTGGGGAGAGCAGCCAGAATGGCAGGAAGGTCGGGAAAGGCCTGAGATAAACTGTAGACTAAGACTCACAGGTGAAACAGATCTCATCTGGGCAAAAGGGGCTGAGAACAGAAAAAACATTTTAAGAAAACACTTTATGAGAAGCTGTAACTTATTCACAGTGACCACAGGATGGGAAGGACAGCATCCTTACGTAAGTCTGAAGAAGCCTTCAAACGTCCTGCTAAGGAGTTGGACTTCATCCTGACAGGAAAGCTGTGAAATTAATATTTTGGAAAGAGAATACTCTGACTCTGTGTGAAGGAAAACAAATGGGCACGCTAGGGGTGAATGTGTCTAAAAACATAAATTCAAATAATATGATTTAAAGTGAATGCTCTAGATGAGTGAAATGCTCATCAGAGGGCAGGAAATCACCTCACCATAAAATCGGGAAAAAAATGTAAACATCAGATTGATCTGCAAAAGTAAACAGGTATTAGGTTTCTACTGCCTGTTAGGATAAATAGCCATGTCACACACTACCACATCAGCTTCTAGTGGCAGAGTAGGTGTGTGTGAATGAAATAATTAACAAAACACTTTTACTTACTGTACTAAGTAAGAGTGGCAATTCCGAAATGTATGAATCAGAAATCAGTTCACAAGTATACAGCACCAACTGGGGAATACCCAATCCTAGTTTTATCCAAGCATCCCTACTTCTCACAAGTATTCATACATTCCTATTGAGGAAAAAAAAAAAAAAAACTTTTGAAAAGCAGTTTTAACTGCCCACCTCTACTGCACTTTTCTCTGTATTTTAGGCATTGCTGACAATTTCATCTTTGATACTGACATAATGCTTTGGCCTGACATTAGTGCAATACCTCAAGAGTTTCAAATTACACTCACTCTTCTGTGGATTCTTTTCATTAACACAGCTTCCAATTTGGGGATGGGCTACCAATCAGAAATGGGTGCCAAGGTGCTAACCCCTGTTCTGAAGACAAAAAATGATAGAAAGTTCTGGCACCAACTTTGAAAACCAGTGGGCAGCTGGGGGTCACTGAGAGTTTAAGAGGTGGCCAATGCAGTGCATGAGGACAGATACTCTGCTCAAGTTGGCCAACCTCACGATTCTGCCCAACTCGGACCTCAGCCCCCTTCCATCTCCTGGCACTTGGTGTCCACACCACTAGGCTCTCAGAGCTCTGTGGCAGATGAGGACAACTGAATATCCCTTTTCTGAAAGTCTGCCAACTAAATCCCTGCTGCCATCTTTCTGTTCAAAGGTCCCCTCCCTTAAGTCAGTCTCGTTTTCTGGAATCCCTCAGTTCACACAGTGCAGAGAAGATGTATTTTTTCTTCTTCCCTCAAACACCAACTTTCATTCTTATAGGAGGAATACAAAACACCAGTCTGCTCAGGTGAGCTGAGGAAAATACCTAACCTGAAACTGGCCTTCAAAATGAAACAGCATCAGCAAAGGGGAAGAGAAGCTGACTTTAACCCTTAGAACTGAAAAATACTGAGCTTCATTTGGAGTCACAGGTGAAGTATAGCATGCAGTATGCTCTTAGCAGGGAAACGAATCAAGATTCAAAACCACTCTGCAGTGACATTATTGAAAGCACGGAAATGGGAATTCATCCCTGCAGATGCCTCAAAATCCAGTGTTGATCATTCAGAGCCAATGGGATCCCATAGATCCTGGTTATTGGCAGGGCTTAATTATGACGCTGTCTCTGTAGGGTGGGTATCTTAATCAAAGAACCTGGGTTAGTAGTACATTTCAATTTGTGATGTCAAACAAAGAGAGAAAGAATAGAAAGAAGCAGGAAAAACAAAAGGAGGTTAGCCAGATGTAACAAACTATGTAAGTAACTGGCACTTCGAATAAGCAGGTCACATTTTTTTTTTT
>NW_007738294.1:10576-11464 GCF_000696425.1 Galeopterus variegatus | reverse complement strand
GAAGAAGTGGGAAATAATCTTTGTGCTTCACATGCCTGTAAAATATAATACTTTCTAAATGGTATAGATCACAAACTCAGTTTAGGGTCTAAAATTCATGTATTTCTTTAGTTTTCCAATTCTTACTTATCAATTACTAAGTAAAATGATGACAACTACTTTAGACCTAAAGCTATATTACTGCACGAATACGTAACTCTCATTTGGAGCATGTGCACCTCTCTAGCTTAAAAAGAAAAAGAAAAATATACTTGCTGCAGATATTTTGTCTACTGACCAAAGCAACACACTATGTACTAATAGCTAGAAAATCCTGCCTCATAAAGTGAGAAAATTCTGATGTACAAGAAATACAAAAAGCAGTCTCAAACTCCAACTGCCACTTCCGGAGGGTGTGTTACTAAAGGCATAAATGAGAATAAGTTCCCCTGAGTAAGAATGACACTCTCTAAAACAAAACCAAGAGGAAAAGCAAAGTTAGAGAATATTAAGAGAAAACTTAAATATTATACAATGGTCAGATGTTAAGAGAAAGATTAATTCTTAGGAAAGAGCCAAAATAGGAAATTCTGGGTAACTGTATCTGTGGGATTAAAAGCATTGTCCTAAACTAACATATCGTTCTTAATTACAACAAACAATAAAATATAATAGATTAGCATATGCCTACTAGAAGTCAAATACAGATGATACATGCTAAACAAAATGTAACAAGCAGACAGCATGTTCCAAACAAATTTATACTTGAAAGATTTCTATGAACTAAAATTTGTAAATATGCTAGGGGAATTCATTATTTAGAGAACTCTGAAACTAAATTCTTCACCAAAGCAAAGAAACATGTATAAAGTACATAGTCACTTCTCTAATCTGGCTGGTGTGTATTCC